>NW_018404303.1:479668-480476 GCF_002113885.1 Mizuhopecten yessoensis | reverse complement strand
AAAAATAACAACACTTTGTCAGGACCATGAGGCGATCATTCCTACCAACTTTCAGTTCAATCGGTCCAGCAGAACTTGACTTTAAGTTTGAAATAGGTTTTCAAAATGGCGGCCGTGGCGGCCATATTGGATTTCTGATCGACCCGAAAAATAACAACACTTTGTCAGGACCATGAGGCGATCATTCCTACCAACTTTCAGTTCAATCGGTCCAGCAGAACTTGACTTTAAGTTTGAAATAGGTTTTCAAAATGGCGGCCGTGGCGGCCATATTGGATTTCTGATCGACCCGAAAAATAACAACACTTTGTCAGGACCATGAGGCGATCATTCCTACCAACTTTCAGTTCAATCGGCCCAGCAGAACTTGACTTTAAGTTTGAAATGTAAAATGTTAACGGACGACGGACGACGGACGACGGACGACGACGGACGAAAACGGATAGCAATAGGTCACTTGAGCTAAAGCTCAGGTGACCTAAAAAGTCAGTGTAAAACAATTCCTGTGATTTTCTTGCATAAAAATGATTATGAAAAAGCTTGTGTCTTTTAGTGATATACTACGCGGGACATTGTAGAAACAACCAATGATTCTGTCGTCACTTTATCTGTACTAGACACCACCAATGATTCTGTCGTCACTTTATCTGTACTAGAAACAACCAATGATTCTGTCGTCACTTTGTCTGTACTAGACACAACCAATGACTCTGTCGTCACTTTATCTGTACTAGAAACAACCAATGATTCTGTCGTCACTTTGTCTGTACTAGACACAACCAATGATTCTGTCGTCGCTTTATCTGTA
>NW_018404303.1:471390-479445 GCF_002113885.1 Mizuhopecten yessoensis | reverse complement strand
ATCTGTACTAGACACAACCAATGATTCTGTCGTCACTTTATCTGTACTAGACACAACCAATGATTCTGTCGTCACTTTATCTGTACTAAAAACAACAATCTACGCTGTTAATAGTATCAGATAGTATGAGATGAACAACAATGAAGTAGATGTGTAGCACAGATGAGATCGGATTGACAAAAGGGTGAGACGGTGTTGCATTTGAGATTAGATCAGAGTCGTGAGCATGAAGTAGCAAGACTACAGAGCAATACAATACAGTGAGAGTCAGTTATCCTACTTATATATATTACCATTTCTAAGAATCAGAGGGAAACATTGACAAAATGTGATAAATGGACTCCGGTTAACGAGAATATTACCACAACAAAAATGTACTCCAAGTATGTTTAGCTTACCATTGCCAATGCCATGCGCTTACTACTGGCAGGTGATGATGACAAAATGGTATTATTGGGTACATCAAGATGTGACCGCGGAAGAAACAAAGAACGGCGTGCTGATAGACGATCTGAATGCCAAGGACGAACAGGACAACATAACACGGTCATGTAAACACAAGCGGACAGGACAACACGGGTAATGATGAAGTCATGGAAACACGAGCAGACAGGACAACACGGGCGATGATGTTGTCATGAAAACACAAGCGGACAGGACAACACGGACGATGATGTTGTCATGGAAACACAAGCAGACAGAACAACACGGACAATGATGTTGTCATGGAAACACAAGCAGACAGGACAACACGGACAATGATGTAGTCATGGAAACACAAGCAGACATGACAACACGGACAATGATGTAGTCATGGAAACACAAGCAGACATGACAACACGGACGATGATGTTGTCATGGAAACACAAGCAGACAGGACAACACGGACAAATGATGTAGTCATGGAAACACAAGCAGACAGGACAACACGGACAATGATGTAGTCATGGAAACACAAGCAGACAGGACAACACGGACAATGATGTTGTCATGGAAACACAAGCAGACAGGAAAACACGGACAATGATGTAGTCATGGAAACACAAGCAGACAGGACAACACGGACAATGATGTAGTCATGGAAACACAAGCGGACAGGACAACACCGACAATGATGTAGTCATTGTAGGAATAATATTATTATAGGATTTTATGCTTTTTGATTCTCCTTCAGAAGTTGTTTAAAGTCGGGCAGGTGAGCTAAAAATGTTGGTTTAACGTTTTTTCCCCAGAATGAAAGGGGGGAGTGATGACTTGTTTATACAAAATTAAGGTCCTCTTTCCTCCCAAGAAACTCTTTACTACAGAAGGATTTTAAATATATACCGCTATATACCCTATTAGATCCTGCCCCACTTCCCCAGAGAGAGGATAGTGGGTCACATCCTCCGTTTTATAAAAGGATCCACTTTGCCATAAAAGACTTGTAGCGTTTTACAGGAAAAAGTTGACAGACGATGGACAACAAATGCTGCGCCATGGAATAAGCTCACTGGTCCACTGAACTTGGTGAAAATGTTGACAAAAGGATACTCGCCTGACACTTCCTGTCTGATTGGTTAAAAAATAAAATTTGACGCAAAAAGTATGGAACAATGATCCTTTAACTTTGTATTATTTAATAACAACACAAACTTCATGTTTATAAATAATTTATTGGCAGTTAAAGTAAAATATCAAAATTTTACGACTAACTGCATCAACTACACCGTACATACAATGGATATAGATTATATAACACCTAGCAATACAGGTCCTCAAATCGGATTCTGAGGCCAACAGGTGCACAGATTAGCGGCTCTACAGCCATCATTAACGTTTCTAGGTCTGACAATTCCTCAACACTGCATACTTAATCAGTATTGTCTTGTTTATAAAGTTACAATATTGGTTAGAATTGATACATAACTCATTGCTGTACGACTGTCCATGTAGTATTTGGTCCAGCTAGGTATGAACAAATTTGCCTATGATTGGTTGAGTTGTCTGTCAGAAGGTATACTGTGTTACTGATTGGTTGAGTTGTCAGAAGGTGTATTGTGTTACTGATTGGTTGAGTTGTCAGAAGGTGTATTGTGTTACTGATTGGTTGAGTTGTCAGAAGGTGTATTGTTTTTTTCTCGATTGGTTGAGTTGTCAGAAGGTATATTGTGTTACCGATTGGTGGAGTAGTCAGAAGGGATATTGTGTTACTGATTGGTGGAGTAGTCAGAAGGGATATTGTGTTACTGATTGGGTGAGTTGTCAGAAGGGATACTGGGTTACTGATTGGTTGAGTTGTCAGAAGGTGTATTGTGTTACAAATGACTATTGTCATGAACTTGAGATTAACTATTTAAGAAATAAAACATGTTGAGCCATATTTGCATATAATCCTTTTGTATTGCGATAAAACTTCACTATAGAGAGAATTAACAGGAAAAAAGTCTGATTATTTCATTTAAGTTGTCGCCCGATTCCAATTAACCAACATACATTTAAACACTTCAATTTTCAGCAGAAAACTACTGTCTTTCTGTGAATGGTAATTGACACAAAGAACACTATACACACCCTGGATTAACAATCTAAAGACCTTCAATACGGCACAATCAGGACTAGCTATCTGAACCACGACTTTAGAAATTTAACTTGTATGAAATATATATAGGTGTGCTGTCTCTATTGCAGCACGTACCTAAAGTTTGTGTGATACAGAGCCTGTATTAGCAATCCAGTACTGTTGTTAATCCTGGGAAGTGTACTAATCTGAACTCAGTTACAACGGACTTTGATTGAAAAATATTCTCTGAACTAACCGGATTCAACTGTTTCTTATCTGGCATGTTATTATTTCATGTGGCGTCTAAATAATGGCAGATCTGTCTTTTATTGATGAAAACAAAAATACAAACCACTGTCAGAAAACAAATATTAATAAATTAAATGTAACAAGCAGACAGTCACTGACACAGTATAACCCCAACAAGCAGACAGTCACAGACACGGTATAACCCCAACAAGCAGACAGTCACAGACACAGTATAACCCCAACAAGCAGACAGTCACAGACACAGTATAACCCCAACAGATGAGTGACCCGACATACATACAAACTTGTAGGATTAACCAATCTTTAGCCTCCATACAACAAAACCACGTTAATCCAGCCTCCACGGATCGTCACCCTACATACAACAAAACCACATTTATCCAGCCTCCACTATTTCAGCTGTTCCTCTATCCAGCTAGTGTTGTAAGGAACAGTTTTGTTTCCGTAGAGGTCACACCTTGTCTGTAACTGACTTATTGCTGTCTATACAGACCTCATTATAAAGGGTACATACCATCTTTACAAACTTCTATGTCTATTCAAGACAGCTATCATAACTTACCTATCAGGTTATACTGGTAAACATTTGCCCTGTATACAACTTTAATTCATACACTGATCAAATCTGTCAAACTGATTTAACCCTATATAATTCCTGGTATTAACATCTAACCTAGAGTTTCTGACCGCATTGTTTAGGTTTGATGATTATGTTATAATATTGGGGCAAACTTGTTTTCATCCTCTTTGAACGAAAACCTCCACATTTTAAATGGACATCATTTTGAAAAACAAGAGTATGACAGTAAGGGATATTTAAGTATAAGCAATAGCAGGGAGGTCAGCATCACCTGTATCACTAAATAACAATAGTAGGGAGGTCAGTATCACCTGTATCACTAAATAACAATAGCAGGGAGGTCAGCATCACCTGTATCACTAAATAACAATAGCAGGGAGGTCAGCATCACCTGTATCACTAAATAACAATAGCAGGGAGGTCAGCATCACCTGTATCACTAAATAACAATAGCAGGGAGGTCAGCATCACCTGTATCACTAAATAACAATAGCAGGGAGGTCAGCATCACCTGTATCACTAAATAACAATAGCAGGGAGGTCAGCATCACCTGTATCACTAAATAACAATAGCAGGGAGGTCAGCATCACCTGTATCACTAAATAACAATAGCAGGGAGGTCAGCATCACCTGTATCACTAAATAACAATAGCAGGGAGGTCAGCATCACCTGTATCACTAAATAACAATAGCAGGGAGGTCAGCATCACCTGTATCACTAAATAACAATAGCAGGGAGGTCAGCATCACCTGTATCACTAAATAACAATAGCAGGGAGGTCAGCATCACCTGTATCACTAAATAACAATAGCAGGGAGGTCAGCATCACCTGTATCACTAAATAACAATAGCAGGGAGGTCAGCATCACCTGTATCACTAAATAACAATAGCAGGGAGGTCAGCATCACCTGTATCACTAAATAACAATAGCAGGGAGGTCAGCATCACCTGTATCACTAAATAACAATAGCAGGGAGGTCAGCATCACCTGTATCACTAAATAACAATAGCAGGGAGGTCAGCATCACCTGTATCACTAAATAACAATAGCAGGGAGGTCAGCATCACCTGTATCACTAAATAACAATAGCAGGGAGGTCAGCATCACCTGTATCACTAAATAACAATAGCAGGGAGGTCAGCATCACCTGTATCACTAAATAACAATAGCAGGGAGGTCAGCATCACCTGTATCACTAAATAACAATAGCAGGGAGGTCAGCATCACCTGTATCACTAAATAACAATAGCAGGGAGGTCAGCATCACCTGTATCACTAAATAACAATAGCAGGGAGGTCAGCATCACCTGTATCACTAAATAACAATAGCAGGGAGGTCAGCATCACCTGTATCACTAAATAACAATAGCAGGGAGGTCAGCATCACCTGTATCACTAAATAACAATAGCAGGGAGGTCAGCATCACCTGTATCACTAAATAACAATAGCAGGGAGGTCAGTATCACCTGTATCACTAAATAACAATAGCAGGGAGGTCAGCATCACCTGTATCACTAAATAACAATAGTAGGGAGGTCAGTATCACCTGTATCACTAAATAACAATAGCAGGGAGGTCAGCATCACTTGTATCACTAAATAACAATGGGGTTAGTTCAAAATCTGCCCACCATTCTTAATATAAATCAGTTCTGATATTCAATGGCATGCGGGGCCTCTAAAAAGTGCCTCCAAGCCCTCCAATATGGTTAATTCTGAAATGCTCAATTATTATAAGGAATTGTCATAAGAAAATGATAAGTAACTTCAATTTTATTGGTTACCACCCCATACATGTACCAATATGATACAATCAAGTGTTTATTCAAATATGTACATAGGATCCAACATATTTACACAATACATAAACTTATTGTATATAATACAGAGTACATGAAGGTGTTCTATCCACAAGTAAAACATGGAATAACTATATAATTTCTAGTACATCAGTCAACATATCAACACTCTTTTAGCATATATCTGTTTACCCCACTCGGTACATAACAAAGGGCAACACTGGTTTTCAAAAGGGCAGATACAGGCTAGACACAGTGGGACACGTAAGGGTTGTCCTTACTAGGCCAGACTTGCCACAGTAGGACATTTAAGGTTGTCCTTACTAGGCCAGACTTGCCACAGTAGGACATTTAAGGATGTCTTTACTAGGCCAGACTTGCCACAGTAGGACATTTAAGGTTGTCCTTACTAGGCCAGACTTGCCACAGCAGGACATGTAAGGGTTGTCTTCAGAAGGAAACAAAGTAGGACAAACTAGGGTTGTCCTCAATAGGACAGACACAGTCTTGCCAGAAAAGACAATGGCTGCACTTAATAGGACAGATACATGTTATATTCACCAAGACACACATGGACTGTCCTCATAAAAACTGAACAGGTGAACATTTTTAAAGTGGATCAAATATTTATTGAGGATATACATGACCTGCTTGCATGTGGAACTCTCTATTACAAGGTATTTCAATCATCCTAATCACACAGTGGGAACCTGTTGTTAGTCCCATCTGTATGGGCACAGAATCTATGAAATACAACATTCTATAGTTCAATAGAAGTAAACACCACTCTTTATTCTGATCACACACCTGTAACACACATCAGCTCCATTAATCAGGCTAGGGTGGAACACTATGTTTCCTCACTTATTGTCTTTATAAAGTCTATGTAAGAACAACCAACCCGCTGTACGACTTCCACTCACAGGGATATTGTCTGTGCTGCCTGTCAATGTTGTGTACTCCCTTTTTTGTCCATGTTGGTTTCTCAGTTCCTTTTTGTACAACTGTGGACACTAGTATCCTATCACATCCAAGGTCAACCCTATCATTTGCATCCCTAGATCAAATGTCAAGGTCACCTTTTAAGGTCAAATCCCAAGGTCAACACCTTCAAGGTAAAGCAATGTTCTATGTGGTTTCCATCTCCTCATCACTGAGACTGTTGATGCTGTTTTCCATGGCCCCTCCAGCAGCGTGAGAAGTCCTATTACACTTGGCTGGTTTGGGGTTTGTCCCTTGCTTCTGATACACAAGGACGTAGGCAGCCTTAGACTGCAAACAAACAATAGGAATATTTACATTATGTCAAAGTAATGAAGAACACAAACCTCTGCATTAAATGTAAAGTTACACCTAGATTGAATATATAGAATTTCATATGATATTGTTATACATTTCATAATATAACAATCTTTATTTCATCACTTCACTTCTTTCTTAATAGTCCTAAATTAACAGAATACAGAATAATGATGTTATAATGTTGATCAGATTTAAGAATGAAATGTATTAACCAAAGTGAGAATCAATCAGTTTCATTGTCAATGCAAAAAGATAAGACAAAAGTCAAGTATTTTTTAGATGTGTGTACATAGGTGAAGCTTATCTTACCGTAACATCCTCCTCCGAGGCGGACGACACACTGGAATCGTCAAAATAGTGCCACTCATTATCATCTACACTTTTCCCATAGGCTGTGTCTGTAACAACGACATGTACCTCATTCATAATGTAAAAAAGGGGCACACAACTCTTACATTAAAGACATGTAAAGAAGGGGCACACAACTCTTACATTAAAGACATGTAAAGAAGGGGCAAACAACTCTTACATTAAAGGTACATAAAGAAGGGGCACACAACTCTTTCATTAAAGGCATGTAAATAAGGGGCACACAACTCTCACATTAAAGACATGTAAAGAAGGGGCACACAACTCTTACATTAATGGTACATAAAGAAGGGGCACATAACTCTTACATTAAGGGTATGTAAAGAAAGGGCACACAACTATTACAAAAATGGCATGTTAAGAAAGGGCACACAACTCTTACAATAATGGTACATAAAGGGCACACAACTCTTACATTAATGGTACATAAAAAAGGGCACAAAACTCTTACATTAATGGTACATAAAGAAGGGCACAAAACTCTTACATTAATGGTACATAAAGAAGGGGCACACAACTCTTACAGTAATGGTACATAAAGAAAGGGCACACAACTCTTACGTTAACGGTATGTAAAGAAAGGGCACACAACTATTACATAAATGGTACATAAAGAAGGGACACACAACTCTTACATTAAAGGCATGTAAAGAAGGGGCACACAATTCTTACATTAAAGGCATGTAAAGAAGGGGCACACAACTCTTACATTAATGGTACATAAAGAAGGGGCACACAACTATTACATAAATGGTACATAAAGAAGGGCACACAACTTTAACATGTATAGTATGTTAAGAAAGGGCACACAACTCTTACATTAATGGTACATAAAGAAGGGGCACACAACTCTTACATTAACGGTATGTAAAGAAAGGGCACACAACTATTACATAAATGGTACATAAAGAAGGGCACACAACTTTAACATGTATAGTATGTTAAGAAGGGGCACACAACTCTTACATTAATGGCATGTAAAGAAGGGGCACACAATTCTTACATTAAAGGCATGTAAAGAAGGGGCACACAACTCTTACATTAAAGGCATGTAAAGAAGGGGCACACAACTCCTACATTAAAGGCATGTAAAGAAGGAGCACACAACTCTTACATTAAAGGTACATAAAGAAGGGGCACACAACTCTTACATTAAAGGTACATAAAGAAGGGGCACACAACTCTTACA
>NW_018404303.1:469878-470497 GCF_002113885.1 Mizuhopecten yessoensis | reverse complement strand
CCTGTAACAAGGGCACTAAACTGACTAATGGCCTGTAACAAGGGCACTAAACTGACTAATGGCCTGTAACAAGGGCACACTATGATCTCATTTATGACATGAAAAGATGGCACACAGATGATCACCACCGACATCTGCTTGATGACGTAAAAAAGGCTAAAAGTGATCTCATTCATCACATGTTGTAACAGGGGCATATCAAACATTCTCATTATTGGATACAATCTTGATGGTTTTTTCTAAACTCCACTTTGATGGATGATACAATAGGTTTAGCTATTACAATATTGATTCATAGCAAATAACACTTTACACCAGAACAAAACATTTACATTTTTATTTTCATTCATTCATTCATTGATTTATTAATTGATTTGAATATTTTTCAATGCAGACCTGATTTTCATGATTTTTTCTTTCCATTATAGTATGATACTATGGTACTGTGATATTGTAGTATGATACTATGGTACTGTGATATTATAGTATGATACTATGGTACTATGATATTATAGTATGATACTATGGTACTATGATATTATAGTATGATACTATGGTACTGTGATATTATAGTATGATACTATGGTACTGTGATATTATAGTATGATACTATGGTACT
>NW_018404303.1:467565-469290 GCF_002113885.1 Mizuhopecten yessoensis | reverse complement strand
CACACACTGCTGGACATGACGAGGATACTGTTCTATCATTCTATAATAGCCCCTACACACACTGCTGGACATGACGAGGATACTGTTCTATCATTCTATAATAGCCCCTACACACACTGCTGGACATGACGAGGATACTGTTCTATCATTCTATAATAGCCCCTACACACACTGCTGGACATGACGAGGATACTGTTCTATCATTCTATAATAGCCCCTACACACACTGCTGGACATGACGAGGATACTGTTCTATCATTCTATAATAGCCCCTACACACACTGCTGGACATGACGAGGATACTGTTCTATCATTCTATAATAGCCCCTACACACACTGCTGGACATGACGAGGATACTGTTCTATCATTCTATAATAGCCCCTACACACACTGCTGGACATGACGAGGATACTGTTCTATCATTCTATAATAGCCCCTACACACACTGCTGGACATGACGAGGATACTGTTCTATCATTCTATAATAGCCCCTACACACACTGCTGGACATGACGAGGATACTGTTCTATCATTCTATAATAGCCCCTACACACACTGCTGGACATGACGAGGATACTGTTCTATCATTCTATAATAGCCCCTACACACACTGCTGGACATGACGAGGATACTGTTCTATCATTCTATAATAGCCCCTACACACACTGCTGGACATGACGAGGATACTGTTCTATCATTCTATAATAGCCCCTACACACACTGCTGGACATGACGAGGATACTGTTCTATCATTCTATAATAGCCCCTACACACACTGCTGGACATGACGAGGATACTGTTCTATCATTCTATAATAGCCCCTTCACACACTGCTGGACATGACGAGGATACTGTTCTATCATTCTATAATAGCCCCTACACACACTGCTGGACACGACATAAATTGCTATAGAACTTACAGTGACCACCGCCCAATCCTCCATAATGATTGGTGACCGCGATCAGGTCGTAGGTCATGGTCCCATCATCTTTGTTGATTATGTATTTTTTCAGATTTAACCCGCTGTAACAAAAGATGTTAAAACATACTGACTTAATTACAACTAAGATACAGGACACAAAATCCTGAACTGAATTATTATGAAATATACATCTAGTTGTTTGTCATTCAATAATTTCTAGAATAACTTCCAGAGGGGATTCAGTACAAACAATTTAGAGACAGAGCAAGCCATTAGGATTGATATGTCTCTCTTTTCCTTTGACCATCAATACACATATCAGAGAAACTAACTTAAACATAATAAGAGGCCCATGGGCCTAAACGGTCACCTGAGTCCTACAGTACTTATTTTTGTTGTTGAAATATGTTCCAATTTGAGTAAAACATAGTGAAGTATAACGTTAACTTAAGTTTGTCAGGACCATGAGCTGATCATTCCTAGACCGAGTTTCAGTTCTATCGGCCCAGTAGAACTTTACTTTAAGTTTGAAATAGTTTTTCAAAATGGCGTCCGTGTCGGCCATATTGGATTTCTGATTGACCCGAAAAATAACAACACTTTGTCAGGACCATGAGTCGATCATTCCTACAAAGTTTCAGTTCAATCGGCCCAGTAGAACTTGACTTTAAGTTTGAAAAAGTTTTTTAAAATAGCGGCCGTGTCGGCCATATTGGATTTCTGATCGACCCGAAAAATAACAACACTTTGTCAGGACCATGAGTCGATCATTCCTACAAAGTTTCAGTTCAATTGGCCCAG
>NW_018404303.1:466299-467274 GCF_002113885.1 Mizuhopecten yessoensis | reverse complement strand
ACGGACGACGGATGACGGACGACGAGGTACGAAGACGAATAGCGATAGGTCACTTGAGCTAAAGCTCAGGTGACCTAAAAACTTCATGCTGATGAAGATGCTGACGAAGCCAATGGACCATGAAAGGTAGGCCGCATCCAGTATTTGATGCATGGGTTGAGATGTACTACCTAAGATGCATGCACCTATGGTCAAAGTTTGGTTGGTCTAGCACTTAAACTTTCAGTGAAACTAACTTTAACGCAAAAACCTAATGTTGACGCCGTCGCCGGAATAGTAACACCTTAGGCTCAGAGACGCTTCCACTTCGTGGCGGCGAGACAAAAATAACAAGAAAGATTTGAAACAAGAGGCCCATGGGCCTTAACGGTCACCTGAGTCTATAGTATTTATTTTTGTTGTTGAAATATGTACCAATTTGAGTAAAAAATAGTATAATGTTAACTTAACTTTGTCAGGACCATGAGCTGATCATTCCTAGACCAATTTTAAGTGAGATCGGCCTATTAGAACTTAGTAGCAAAATAGCGGCCATGGCAGCCAAATTGTATTTCTGATTGACCCGAAAAATAACAACACTTTGTCAGGACCATGATTCGATCATTCCTACAAAGTTTCAGTTCAATCGGCCAAGTAGATCTTTACTTTAAGTTTGAAATAGTTTACCAAAATGGCAGCTGTGGTGGCCATATTGGATTTCTGATCGACCTGAAAAATAACAACACTTTGTCAGGACCATGAGTCAATCATTCCTACAAAGTTTCAGTTCAATCGGCCTAGCAGAACTTGACTTTAAGTTTGAAATATGTTTTCAAAATGGTGGCCGTGGCGGCCATATTGGATTTATGATTGACCTGAAAAATAACAACACTTTGTCAGGACCATGAGTCGATCATTCCTACAAACTTTAAGTTCAATCGGTCCAGCAGAACTTGACTTTAAGTTTGAAATAGGTTTTCAAAATGGCGGCCGTGG
>NW_018404303.1:333304-465699 GCF_002113885.1 Mizuhopecten yessoensis | reverse complement strand
ACGACGGACGACGGACGACGGACGACGACGGACGAAAACGGATAGCAATAGGTCACTTGAGCTAAAGCTCAGGTGACCTAAAAACTAAATCATATTTCAGGTACAAACGTACATGATTCCAGGTATCTAATCTGATTTATACTTGTTACATAGAACACAGACATGGGAAAGATCAAATTTCATTGAAATTCAGTTACATCTTATTTCAAGTTTATAGTGTGTGAAGTAATTGGCAACAATATTTTCATTAACATGTATGTTTATTGTTTCATCTTAGCGTTGGGAAACAGTTGAAATTTTATGATCGATCATTGATTATTATTAACCAACAGAAATACAGTGAAATCATCCATGCTGTTGTTGCGAGTCACTTAGGCAAATAAAAAAGTGATACCATGTAATTATAATATAAGAAATACCTCTCTTCAAACACTGAATCTGTAATATACAGTCCTAACTAGCAGCTATAAGGCAAACGTAAGTCCTGCAGTGATGATGCCATCAATTTTACAAAGAAGCTGGGGAAAATGTCTACAGAAAACACCATCATATCTACACATTAGCATTCCGACTAAAATTGATCATGGATTTTGTACTCGATTAATCAGTTTGTTAGCCTATCTGACCAATGCTCGACTTAAACGATTTATCGGAACACCACTATTTCATCT
Organism: Mizuhopecten yessoensis; assembly: GCF_002113885.1. Classification (NCBI taxonomy): domain Eukaryota; kingdom Metazoa; phylum Mollusca; class Bivalvia; order Pectinida; family Pectinidae; genus Mizuhopecten; species Mizuhopecten yessoensis. The sequence continues at coordinate 465,028 of NW_018404303.1, read as the reverse complement.
TAAAAATTAAATCTCCAAAGAGTGACAACAACCCCTGAATGAATGGTCCCACAATCAGATAACAGCACATTTATTAAATATGTGCATGTCAGTGATAATAATAAATAACTTGAGGTTCTTATGTACCGCTTTATCACAACCTAGTCCGTAGGTCAACTCCCTGGGGAGAGCCGGTGCTGCCATTTCGGCACTCACAGCTACCATTCAACAATTCTAGCACTACCCAACCACATACTCATTTATAGCTGAGTAGACTGGAACAAGCAGAGTAAAGTATCTTGCTCAAAGATACAACACAGTGCCGTAACGTGATACAAACATGCATCCCTTCGGTGACGAGCCCAGTGTCCTACTACCAAACTACTGTGCCTACCGTGATCACTAACTTCACATCTTAAAGTAAACCTTATGACCATGTCTCATTATTCTTATTCTCCAATTCAAAGGTTGGAATAGTTCAATATGGAATTTCAGGGGTGAATGAGTTAACTAAGTTATTGTGCAGAAAATTTCACTGTAAAAGGATGCTGAAATTGGATTATAACTTTATTACTAAGAGAGTTACAACACAGCAATCTAAGAGTGACAGATGGGCAGGCTGACATGCCAAATTTAATAACAACCCTAAGCTTTTCAAAGAAGTATTGGAAAACCATTTTGATTTTCACGATAAATATTTGATGAAACGAAATAAATCTGGTGTCTGTAAATATCCTCTATATAGTGACGTTGAGCAGTTGTCTTACTTGTAAGGGAACTCAATGAGCGTGTCAATCTTGTCACGGTAGTAACGGTTGTAGGAGAACCTCTTCAGGTGAATGATGAGCACATCTGGCAATGACCACAGGTCAAATTTCTTTGTAGCTTGTTGGTGCTTTTTACATTGTGGACAATACCTGCAATAAAAATAAAGAAGAGACATACAATGAACTAATGATATCACGTGACTTGTCTGTGGGTTTACTTGTATCTATCAAATAATATAAAACTACAATAACTGGAAAATACTTGTATGAACTGGATGTCTTTTACAACAGACATGAAACAAGTTCTACCTACATTAGTGAATCACTAGTGTGGCCCAAATAGAACTGTGTAGGGGGTCGTACTGTGTAAGGGGTCATACTGTGAAGGTCATCATACTGTGGAGGGGGTCATACTGTTGAGGGGGTCGTACTGTGGAGGGGGTCGTACTGTGTAGGATCATAATGTGGAGAGGGTTGTACTGTGGAGGGGGTCATGCTGTGGAGGGGATCGTATTGTGGAGGTCATACTGTGGAGGAGGTCGTACTGTGGAGGGGGTTGTACTGTGTAGGGGTCGTACTGTGGAGGGGGTCGTACTGTGGAGGGGGTCGTACTGTGTAGAGAACCTTCAATACCCAAAAAAAATATTATGGTGAGGAGGATTAGCATTACCTTTCCACACCTGATAAAGGAACAAGATAACTCAAAGTGTGACATTATCCCCCGCGCTTCGCTGTTTAAAAGACACACAATCATATATATATATATATGTATGTTAATATTACAATAACAGGTATTAACTCCATTCCACCACTGTTACTGATATTTTGATGTAGATCATCTTTTAAAAAAACCATTACTGTTACGGATATTTTGATGTAGATCATCTTTTTAAAAAACCGCTTAAGACTTCCCCATCAAAAAAGACTTGATAAGTGTACAAAACTTCCTGTATACATCTTGAATGCAAACGGCTCCCATAGAGTGCTAGGTTGATCAGTGTACAAGTTAAATTTCAATTTGTTAATTTTAATAGTTTTGAGATCATGCTTCAGAAATCTCAAATTTCATATTTTTGCCTTTTCCCATGGCAACAGAAAAAGAAAAAAAAAAAGAAAAAATATCCAAAATGAGAACTCCTCCAGTAGCAAAATGCACCAAGAGAGTGCTAGCTTGTACAAAGTTTCAGGCAGTTCTTGGGCAATTTTGTTGCCATGCTCTGGAAACCGTGAAATTTGTAATTTTGCCTAACTAGAGTGATAGGATGATATGTGGACAAAGTTTCAGGTACATGTAGTTATCTTGAAAGGTTTTGGCCTTTTACTCCGGAAACATCAAAATTTGTAGTTTTGCCTATCTGTTTCCATGGTAACCAATTAAAAAAAAATGAGCACTCCTACATAGCTAAAGCCACTACCAGAATGATAGCTTGTTATTTATATAAAGTGTCAGGTAGTTATCTTAACGGTTTTTGAGTCATGATCCATACAACTGAAATTTGAAATTTGGCCATCTGTTTCCATGGTAACAGAAAAAGTATTTAAATGGAGAATTTCTCCATAGCAAAAGGCACTGCTACAGTACTAGCTTGATAACTGTACAAAGTTTTGAGTAGGAGAACTTCTCCATAGCAAAAGGCACTACTAGAGTACTTGATAACTGTACAAAGTTTTGGTCCGGAAAATGCCCATGCACGGAGGCACAGACGGACTGAAGGATGCACGGACGGCGGAGCCCAATTTAATATCCCCCGAAAACGCGTTTCGGGGGGGATAATGAAACAATGGCCGTCCTGGCAGATAATAAAACAATGGCCGTCCTGGGGGATAATAAAACAATGGCCGTCCTAGGGGATAAAAAACAATGGCCGTCCTAGGGGATAATAAACAATGGCCGTCCTGGGGGATAATAAAACAATGGCTGTCCTGGGGGATAATAAAACAATGGCCGTCCCGGGGGATAATAAAACAATGGCCGTCCTGGGGGAAGGTGAATGTGGTATCCACTGTGCCACCAAACCATCCGAAGTGAAATTATTGATATTGATTTATAAACAATTCATATAAACCTTTACTTTTATTTTCTCCCTCCTCATGTTTGAATACTAGTAAATGGCAATGCAAATGAAATGCAGAATCTTTCTAAACTACTTGATGAACATGGGTGGTCGGGTGATGCAGTGGTTAGCGCACTTGCCTTTCACCATGGCGGACGGGGTTTGACTCCCCGAATGGACGTGAAAAGGTATGGGGTCACCTGCCCGACCACATGGATTTTCTCTGTCTACTCACATTTCCTCCCACAATAAGACACCCCCAAGTGCTAACATCTGGGCCAACAAGAGTGATTGATATAAGTTAAAAAAGCTTGTTTCATAATTATTGTAAAATAAATAAAGTTAATATTTTTTATGAACATAATTATATTTTAAAGGAATGACCAAGTTTGAAGACAAAGTGAGAAGTGTTCAGCAGTAACAATATTATCACAGGTTATAAAGACAGAAGTATTTACCAGAGGTCATTTTCACCCAGCTGTTCAATACGTGTAAAGAGCTCCAGACAGTCGTCCAGTTGTAGCACCTGTTTCCTCTGCAGCCTCTGTTTCACAGACTCATGCTGCTCCAAGTCCTGCACAACAAAAAGCTAGCTTTTACTTAGTCACACAAAACACATAATATTGAGCTAGGTTTTACTTAGTCACACAAAACACATATTATTGAGCTAGGTTTTTCTGTTTCTAAATCAGGAAATTCAATCATCTGCAACTTTAACTCAGCCATGTTCCTCCCCAGCTGAAGTGTCTTGATTGCTTGGACACTTTTGAAAAGAGAAAAGGTAGTTTTTCCCCTAAAACACCAGCTGATGAGTGAATCAATGGGCTTATATGGGTCTATTTTGCATGGTTAAATAGCTTGTATTTCCCTCACATTGACTACCTGGTAAATAGCTGGTATTTCACTGATGATGATAAACTAGCCAGTAATTCACAGACATTCACTAGACTAACTAGCCAGTAATTCACAGACATTCACTAGACTAACTAGCTAGTAATTCACAGACATTCACTAAACTAACTAGCCAGTAGTTCACAGACATTCACTAGACTAACTAGCCAGTAGTTCACAGACATTCAATAGACTAACTAGCCAGTAATTCACAGACATTCACTAGACTAACTAGCCAGTAGTTCACAGACATTCAATAGACAGTAATTCACTGACATTCACAAGACTAACAAGCCAGTAATTCACAGACATTCACTAGACTAACTAGCCAGTAATTCACACCCACTCACTAGACTAACTAGCCAGTAATTCACACCCATTCACTAGACTAACTAGCCAGTAATTCACACCCATTCAATAGACTAACTAGCCAGTAATTCACAGACATTCACTAAATAGCTTGTATTTCACAAACGTTGACTAACAAGCTGACATTTCATAGACAAGGATTTAATAGCTGATATTTCACTGCTGGTGATTACATAGCAGTACTTGAGGAAATCACTAGCTATATCTGAATGACCTTGTGGACCACTTTGGTAATCTTTCCTTGTGACGAAATGTTCAATCGCGTAATAATATTTGTACTGCCTACTCACCTCTGCTGCCTGTTCATCATAGAATTTGTCCTTTGCTAGAGGGTGCCAGTCCACGGCTATATGTGTACGATCTGTGGGCAGAAACAAGGAACTCGTTATCAGATAATCAGGTGACATTTGACCTTGAACCTTTATTAGAGTCTGGAAAGTCAAGGTTATCCTTGGTTTCAAATAATTAATAGGTACAGTGTACTATAAAAGTGACCAACTTATTCCTTTCAGGATCGTCTACCTTGTAAATAAACTATGAATGAATTATTCCATTATACCAGGAATGGTGCTATGAAGTAGGATGGAAATAAGTATAATTTCTATGAGAACAATGAACGAGAGTAAGAAGATGCTTACAGCACTCAAACATTGTTCAATAACACTAAATACGATGACCTGAGACACTAAATACAATGACCTGAGATGCTTATTACAATGACCTGTGAAACCTATTACAATGACCTGTGAAACCTATTACAATGACCTGTGGCACTAAATACAATGACCTGTGACACTAATTACAATGACCTGCGACACTAATTACAATGACCTATGACACTAAATACAATGACCTGAGACACTTATTACAATGACCTGTGGCACTAAATACAATGACCTGAGACACTAATTACAATGACCTGCGACACTAATTACAATGACTTGAGACACTAAATACAATGACCTGAGACACTAGTTAAAATGACCTGAGACACTTATTACAATGACCTGTGAAACCTATTACAATGACCTGTGGCACTAAATACAATGACCTGTGACACTAATTACAATGACCTGCGACACTAATTACAATGGCCTATGACACTAAATACAATGACCTGAGACACTTATTACAATGACTTGTGAAACTTATTACAATGACCTGAGACACTAATTACAATGACCTATGGCACTAATTACAATGACCTATGACACTAATTACAATGACCTATAACACTAATTACAATGACCTGAGATACTTTATACATTGACCTGCGGCACTAAATACAATGAACTGTGACACTAATAACAACGACCTGATACACTAATTACAATGACCTGCAACACTAATTACAATGGCCTATGACACTAAATACAATGACCTGGGACACTAATTACAATGACCTGAGACATTAATTACAATGACCTGAGAAATTAATTACAATGACCTGTGCCTTTAATTACAATGACCTATGACACTAATTACAATGACCTATGACACTAATTACATTGACCTTCAGCACTAATTACAATGACCTGAGATACTTTATACATTGACCTGCGGCACTAAATACAATGAACTGTGACACTAATAACAACGACCTGATACACTAATTACAATGACCTGCGACACTAATTACAATGACCAGATACAATAATTACAATGACCTATGACACTAATTACATTGACCTGCGGCACTAATTACAATGACTTGATACCCTAAATACAATGACCTGAGACACTTATTACAATGACCAGATACATTAATTACAATGACCTATGACACTAATTACATTGACCTGCGGAACTAATTACAATGACTTGATACCCTAAATACAATGACCTGAGACAGTAAATACAATGAAATGTGACACTAGTTACAATGACCTGAGACCCTAGTTACAATGACCTGAGACACTAAATACAATGAACTGTGACACTATATACAATTACCTGAGACACTAAATACAATGACCCGAGACAGTAAATACAATGAAATGTGACACTAGTTACAATGACCTGAGACACTAGTTACAATGACCTGAGACATTAGTTATAATGACCTGAGACAGTAAATACAATGACCTGTGACACTATATACAATTACCTGAGACACTAAATACAATGACCTGAGACACTTATTATAATGACCTGAGACACTAAATACAATGAACTGTGACACTATATACAATTACCTGAGACACTAGTTACAATGACCTGAGACACTAGTTACAATGACCTGAGACACTAGTTATAATGACCTGAGACACTAAATACAATGAACTGTGACACTATATACAATTACCTGAGACACTTAATACAATGACCTGCAACACTAGTTATAATGACCTGTGACACTTACTATAATGACGTGTGACACTTACTATAATGACCTGTGACACTTACTATAAGGACCTGTGACACTTACTATAATGACCTGTGCCACTTACTATAATGACCTGTGACACTTACTATAATGTCCTGTAACACTAGTTATAATGACCTGTGACACTTCCTATAATGACCTGTAACACTTGTTATAATGACCTGTGACACTTACTATAATTACCTGTGACACTTACTATAATGACCTGTAACACTAATTTTAATTACCTGTGACACTTACTATAATGACCTGTAACACTTGTTATAATGACCTGTGACACTTACTATAATGACGTGTGACACTTACTATAATGACCTGTGACACTTACTATAAGGACCTGTGACACTTACTATAATGACCTGTAACACTTGTTATAATGACCTGTGACACTTACTATAATGACCTGTGCCACTTACTATAATGACCTGTGACACTTACTATAAGGACCTGTGACACTTACTATAATGACCTGTGACACTTACTATAAGGACCTGTGACACTTACTATAATGACCTGTAACACTTGTTATAATGACCTGTGACACTTACTATAATGTCCTGTGACACTTACTATAATGACCTGTAACACTAATTTTAATTACCTGTGACACTTACTATAATGACCTGTGCCACTTACTATAATGACCTGTGACACTTACTATAAGGACCTGTGACACTTACTATAATGACCTGTAACACTAGCTATAATGACCTGTGACACTTACTATAATGACGTGTGACACTTACTATAATGACCTGTGACACTTACTATAAGGACCTGTGACACTTACTATAATGACCTGTAACACTAATTTTAATTACCTGTGACACTTACTATAATGACCTGTGACACTTACTATAATTACCTGTGACACTTACTATAATGACCTGTGCCACTTACTATAATGACCTGTGACACTTACTATAATTACCTGTGACACTTACTATAATGACCTGTAACACTTGTTATAATGACCTGTGACACTTACTATAATGCCCTGTAACACTAGTTATAATGACCTGTGACACTTAATATAATGACCTGTAACACTAATTATAATTACCTGAGACACTTACTATAATGACCTGTGACACTTACTATAAGGACCTGTGACACTTACTATAATGACCTGTGACACTTACTATAATGACCTGTGACACTTACTATGCAAACGTAGAGGATTTCCGTCATTTTTCAATTTGTGGTCTATTTCTGCACTTCCATAAGAATTTACCATCCTAAATTTAAACAATGGCGGTGGTTCTATGTTAGCAACAGCACTTGTGTCTGTGTTTTCACTGCTAATTGTTTGTTTATCATCCGTTTCACTTTCTTTGTTCCCATTCGCAGCAGATATTTCCATTTCATTAGCTTCTACAAAAGAAAATCATTTCCGTAATGATCAAATACTGAAATAACAATATAATATGTAAATTGGATAAAGACTGTGGTGTGTCTAAATTATGTCACTTCTTTTCTGTGTAAGAAAGGAATCCAGCTATAGCTGATACAACCAAACCTGAGGTGTGGTGTACACTGTATTATTGAAGACACTTCAGATTCAGCTTATTTTCGATAGAAAGTATAATTTGGATTTGTTTTGTTTCTGTGGGGAACAGTTTCAACACTAAGATCCCATCTAATAGCAGTTTTTCCCTTGTGAACAAGTCTAACAGTCATGGCTGTGAACAAGTCACACAACTGTGGTAATGTACCAGACCAATAACATTTGTGGGTGTGAATCAGTCTAACATTTGTGGGTGTGAATCAGTCTAACATTTGTGGGTATGAATCAGTCTAACATTTGTGGGTGTGAATCAGTCTAACATTAGTGGGTGTGAATCAGTCTAACATTTGTGGGTGTGAATCAGTCTAACATTTGTGGGTGTGAACCAGACTAACATTAATGGGTGTGAACCAGTTTGGCAGTTTCACTGTGAACCAGTCTAAAATTGGTGGCTTTTTATTTAGTTTAAATGAAAGTTTAGACTGCTTTATATTAACTTTCAGCAAATGTTTACTGGGTGCTAAATATTTCGGATTGCTCATATGCTGTATAAGATGTTTCTATCCTGTATTGGATGTTTCTATCCTGTATTGAATGTTTCTATCCTGTATTAGATGTTTCTATGATGTTTCTATCCTGTATTTGATGTTTCTATCCTGTATTAGATATTTCTATCCAGTATTAGATGTTTCTATCCTATATTAGATGTTTCTATCCAGTATTAGATGTTTCTATCCTGTATTAGATGTTTCTATCCTATATTAGATGTTTCTATCCTGTATTAGATGTTTCTATCCTATATTAGATGTTTCTATCCTGTATTAGATGTTTCTATCCTGTATTAGATGTTTTTATCCTATATTAGATGTTTCTATTCTGTATTACATGTTTCTATCCTATATTAGATATTTCTATCCAGTATTAGATGTTTCTATCCTGTATTAGATTTAGATGTTTCTATCCTATATTGGATGTTTCTATCCTGTATTAGATGTTTCTATCCAGTATTAGATGTTTCTATCCTATATTGGATATTTCTATCCTGTATTAGATGTTTCTATCCTGTATTGGATGTTTCTATCCTGTATTAGATTTAGATGTTTCTATCCTGTATTACATGTTTCTATCCTGTATTGGATGTTTTTATCCTGTATTAGATATTTCTATCCAGTATTAGATGTTTCTATCCTGTATTAGATTTAGATGTTTCTATCCTATATTATATGTTTCTATCCTATATTAGATGTTTCTATCCTGTATTAGATTTAGATGTTTCTATCCTGTATTGGATGTTTCCATCCTGCAGTATTAGATGTTTCTATCCTGTATTAGATGTTTCTATCCTATATTAGATGGTCCTATCCAGTATTAGATGTTTCTATCCTGTATTAGATGTTTCTATCCTGTATTATATGTTTCTATCCTATATTAGATGTTTGTATTAGATGTTTCTATCCTATATTATATGTTTCTATCCTATATTATATGTTTCTATCCTATATTAGATGTTTCTCTGCTATATTAGATGTTTCTATCCAGTATTATATGTTTCTATCCTATATTAGATGTTTGTATTAGATGTTTCTATCCTATATTAGTGGATGTTTCCATCCTGCAGTATTAGATTTTTCTATCCTGTATTAGATGTTTCTATGCTATATTAGATGTTTCTATCCCGTATTATATGTTTCTATCCTGTATTAGATGTTTCTATGCTATATTAGATGTTTCTATCCTGTATTAGATGTTTTTATCCTGTATTGGATGTTTCTATCCTATATTAGATTTTTCTATGCTATATTAGATATTTCTATCCAGTATTACATGTTTCTATCCTGTATTAGATTTAGATGTTTCTATCCTATATTGGATGTTTCTATCCTGTATTAGATGTTTCTATCCTGTATTAGATGTTTCTATCCTATATTAGATGTTTCTATTCTGTATTACATGTTTCTATCCTGTATTAAATGTTTCTATCCTGTATTAGATGTTTCTATCCTGTATTAGATGTTTCTATCCTATATTAGATGTTTCTATCCTGTATTAGATGTTTTTATCCTGTATTGGATGTTTCTATCCTGTATTAGATGTTTCTATCCTATATTAGATGTTTCTATGCTATATTAGATGTTTCTATTCTGTATTACATGTTTCTATCCTGTATTAGATTTAGATGTTTCTATCCTATATTGGATGTTTCTATCCTGTATTAGATGTTTCTATCCAGTATTAGATATTTCTATCCAGTATTATATGTTTCTATTCTGTATTACATGTTTCTATCCTGTATTAGATTTTTCTATCCTGTATTAGATGTTTCCATCCAGTATTAGATATTTCTATCCAGTATTATATGTTTCTATTCTGTATTACTGGATAGAAATATCTAATACTGTATTAGATGTTTCTATCCTGTATTGAATGTTTCTATCCTGTCTATCCTGTATTAGATGTTTTTATCCTATATTAGATGTTTCTATTCTGTATTACATGTTTTTATCCTGTATTGGGTGTTTCTATGATGTTTCTATCCTGTATTACATGTTTCTATCCTGTATTAAATGTTTCTATCCTGTATTAGATGTGTCTATCCTATATTAGATGTTTCTATCCTGTATTGAATGTTTCTATCCTATTCTGTATTACATGTTTCTATCCCGTATTAAATGTTTCTATCCTGTATTAGATGTCTCTATCCTGTATTGAATGTTTCTATCCTATTCTGTATTACATGTTTCTATCCTATATTAGATGTTTCTATGCTATATTAGTTTCTATCCTGTATTAGATGTTTCTTCTATCCTGTATTAGATGTTTCTATGATGTTTCTATCCTGTATTACATGTTTCTATTCTGTATTAGATGTTTCTATGATAATTACATGTTTCTATCCTATATTAGATGGTCGTATCCAGTATTAGATGTTTCTATCCTGTATTAAATTTAGATGTTTCTACCCTGTATTGGATGTTTCCATCCTGCAGTATTAGATGTTTCTATCCTGTATTGAATGTTTCTATCCTGTATTAGATGTCTCTATCCTGTATTGAATGTTTCTATCCTGTATTAGATGTTTTTATCCTGTATTGAATGTTTCTATCCTATTCTGTATTACATGTTTCTATCCCGTATTAAATGTTTCTATCCTGTATTAGATGTTTCCATCCAGTATTAGATATTTCTATCCGGTATTATATGTTTCTATTCTGTATTACATGTTTTTAGCCTGTATTGGATGTTTCTATGATGTTGCTATCCTGTATTACATGTTTCTATTCTGTATTAGATGTTTCTATCCTATCTTAGATGTTTCTATTCTGTATTACATGTTTTTATCCTGTATTGGATGTTTCTATTATGTTTCTATCCTGTATTACATGTTTCTATTCTGTATTAGATGTTTCTATGATATTTCTATCCTGTATTACATGTTTCTATTCTGCATTAGATGTTTCTATCCTATATTAGAGGTTTCTATCCTGTATTAGATGTTTTTATTCTGTATTAGATGTTTCTATCCTATATTAGATGGTCGTATCCAGTATTAGATGTTTCTATGCTATATTAGATGTTTCTATTCTGTATTACATGTTTCTATCCTGTATTAGATGTGTCTATCCTATATTAGATGTTTCTATTCTGTATTACATGTTTCTATCCTATATTAGATGTTTCTATTCTGTATTACATGTTTTTATCCTGTATTGGATGTTTCTATGATGTTTCTATCCTGTATTACATGTTTCTATTCTGTATTAGATGTTTCTATCCTATATTAGATTTTTCTATCCTGTATTAGATGTTTTTATCCTGTATTAGATGTTTCTATGATGTTTCTATCCTGTATTACATGTTTCTATCCTGTATTAGATGTTTTTATTCTGTATTAGATGTTTCTATGATATTTCTATCCTGTATTACATGTTTCTATCCTGTATTAGATGTTTCTATCCTGTATTACATGTTTCTATCCTGTATTAGATGTTTTTATCCTGTATTAGATGTTTCTATGATATTTCTATATTGTATTACATGTTTCTATCCTGTATTAGATGTTTTTATCCTGTTTTAGATGTTTCTATGATGTTTCTATCCTGTATTGGATGTGAAGTAGTACCTCCATTGACTTGCTTCTGTTTGTTTTCCACAGCCATCCCATTTTCTTTTGTGATCTCCTCATCACTGTTGACTTGTTTGTTATCCTTTCCTTTGTTACAGTCTGACATTTGTCCGTCCTGCTCCTCCTCGTCCTTCCACCAACTACCTGCATTCTCTGGAACCTTCACATACCGCCTGCATAGAAACCAAAAACACCCTTATGCAACTGTCAGATAATATGCTCCTGTTGATGAGGATTGATTCTCTAGTGAGCAGCAGGCTAGGACCGTTTCTATAACAACTATCCCTATTCATCAATCCATTTAATTGGAGTTGGAGAAACATAATAAATGGTTGTCACTTTCCAAACCTCTCTATATAGAGCTTTGTGATTCCTCTTAACAACAGTACTTGTAATTTTCCTGAAGATAACAAATTGTATGCAAGAAAAAAGTACAGTTTTATCAATATATTAATATTAAGAAATATAAACAGGTCGTGTTATCAAATTAACACTGGACACCATCCAAATAACATAGGCAAATCTAATAAAAATTTAATAGATATATTGTGAAAGAGTAATACTTATATATATAGGATCTTACATGAGTTTCCATTTCATATGAGATTTATGAATCGAGTCTAAGAATTTTTCCATTTAGCAAGCCTCTGGTGAGCTAAAATGAAAAGTTTGTGACAAGTTTCATAAATTTCATATGAAATGAAAACAAGTGCAAGATCCTTTATATCACATAATCAAGATTTGTGGCATTTATTCATGTAAAACGACAATTTTCATGCAACCTTGAAATGTAAAAAGCCACCATTTTGACTCCAGTGCGTAAGTCTGTGACGTCATTTATTTGTCCTAGGCGTGACGTCACAATTGAAATAATAGAAACTTACAACCAATCAAAGGGCTAAAAGGTCATATTACATGGGTTAATATGCAAAAGATATGACATGGGTATATTCACTGGATAACACAGTACATTATGTGATAACACAGTACATTATGTGATAACACAGTACATTATGTGATAACACAGTACATTATGTGATAACATCTAATACAAAATTGTTACTCTGACTATTGTATGAGCTTTGATTAAAATCAGAGATGAAGTTGCTAGAGCCATGAAAAACATTTTCTATAAAAGGCTTAATGTAGAGGCAATGTCATAGTTTCTTCAATGATGAATCGTCTGGTACTCTGCTCCTCCTGTCTGGATACACCAGAGTACAATGGTTTGGTTTGGTTTGTGTTTTATGTCCTATTAACAGCAATGGTCATATAAGGACATGCCATGTTTTGGTGGCGGAGGAAAGCTGGAGTTCCCGAAGAAAAAACACCAATGTACGGCCAGTACCTGGCGACTGCCCCACGTAGGCCTCAAACATGCGACCCAGTGATGGAGGGCTAGTGGTAGCATATTTCAGATGCCTTAACCATCGCGGAGTACAATCAGCGATGGAGTAATATGTTGTGAATGAATCTATCACTTAGTGTTTTCTATAAAGGTAACAATGACCTTGACACCCTAAGAAAGGTATACTCATACTTGACTAATATTTGATGTTCGATAAAAATTCAAAGAAGAAATTGTGTCACTAGAATGCTGAAAGAGGTGACTAGAAATCGTAACTTTCGTGACATTTTACCTTTGAAGAGATAATAAAAACATTATACTCACGAGACCCTCTGTAGGAGCTGGTTGTACAGGACCTGGTAGGTGCATTCCCGTCGTGGGACAGGAAGGAGGAGGGGCTGACCGAACAGCTGGTACGTAGACATCTGGTAACTAGAATACTGGTTCTTCACTCTATAACACAGGCCAACACGAGTTTGAGAAAGGCAATATCTCATAAATACGTTACAGAGAAAAAACACTAACAACAAATACAGATTCAAGAGGAAGAATGGTCAGCATAGAATCGAAACAACTCAAAGGTATCCTAGGACAATGTCACTTCAGAAAGGGCCCCACCGTATATATATTGTAACAAGCAAAATGCAACATTCACTCGTTTTTTAAATAATATTAAAACATTTAGATAAAGCTTAATTGATTTGAACTCCAATTAAATGTGCAATGAAAATATAATTACCAGGTACTTCCAACTATTTTTCTATGTGTAAGTTTCAGTAACTAGTTGACCATTACTTACCTCTTCTCTCTCATGTATATGGGCACAATGACCGTGTCTGGGTCATCCCAAGCTACAGGGACTTCATATCTGCAAACCAATAAAAATCAAAACCCTTAACATAATAATAAACATCTATTTAGGTGTTCTATATTTTGTTTTGCCGTTCAAAAAGCTAACAGGAAATTAAGTTATCATTATCATATAACTTCATTGTGATTTTTTTTCTCTTTTTTCTAATAATGCTTGTTTATTTTCTGTATTAAAAACATCAAAATAAGTGGCTCTAAAATGATTTCACATAAAACCCTTTTTAATTCTGTAAGGCCCTTTTACATTTCAATCGTATAGAATTTCTGTGCTGGAGATCAGGATCCCTGTGGTTAACAGAAATGGATGAATTTTGCTGAAAATCAGATACAGGAATTTCACTAAATAAAATAGACTAGAAGACTTAAGCATTCCTTCATACTGACACAAATATATCATCCCTGTCTAGTATATTGTTGAGCGTGTCATCGTGAGAGAATACTTACACAAATATATCATCCCTGTCTAGTATATTGTTGAGCGTGTCATCGTGAGAGAATACTTACACAAATATATCATCCCTGTCTAGTATATTGTTGAGCGTGTCATCGTGAGAGAATACTTACACAAATATATCATCCCTGTCTAGTATATTGTTGAGCGTGTCATCGTGAGAGAATACTTACACAAATATATCATCCCTGTCTAGTATATTGTTGAGCCTGTCATCGTGAGAGAATACTTACACAAATATATCATCCCTGTCTAGTATATTGTTGAGCGTGTCATCGTGAGAGAATACTTACACAAATATATCATCCCTGTCTAGTATATTGTTGAGCGTGTCATCGTGAGAGAATACTTACACAAATATATCATCCCTGTCTAGTATATTGTTGAGCCTGTCATCGTGAGAGAATACTTACACAAATATATCATCCCTGTCTAGTATATTGTTGAGCGTGTCATCGTGAGAGAATACTTACACAAATATATCATCCCTGTCTAGTATATTGTTGAGCCTGTCATCGTGAGAGAATACTTACACAAATATATCATCCCTGTCTAGTATATTGTTGAGCGTGTCATCGTGAGAGAATACTTACACAAATATATCATCCCTGTCTAGTATATTGTTGAGCCTGTCATCGTGAGAGAATACTTACACAAATATATCATCCCTGTCTAGTATATTGTTGAGCCTGTCATCGTGGGAGAATACTAACACAAATATATCATCCCTGTCTAGTATATTGTTGAGCCTGTCATCGTGGGAGAATACTTACACAAATATATCATCCCTGTCTAGTATATTGTTGAGTGTGTCATCATGAGGGAATACTTACACAAATATATCATCCCTGTCTAGTATATTGTTGAGCGTGTCATCATGAGAGAAAACTTTATGGAACCTATGACTATACACATCTGTTACTGCCATCTGGAACACAAATAACAATTTGTCAAGTTTAATTATACCTCCAAGCCATCACGAAACAGAGAATATTCTATTTACGTCATTTCCCATAGGCACACACGTTAGTGAGTAACAAAACACGTCACCATCAGTGCATTCAATAGTGCTGCACCAGGTCATTTGACACCGATGTCACAACCAGTTCCATTGTTTTATAATGACACCGATGTCACAATCAGTTCTATTGTTGTATAATGACTCCGATGTCACAATCAGTTCTATTGTTTTATAATGACACCGATGTCACAATCAGTTCTATCGTTTTATAATGACACCGATGTCACAATCAGTTCTATTGTTTTGTAAGTAAATGCTATTCTGGTTCGACAGTTTACTGTGGGGATAAAAACAACAAAACTTTTAATTGTTTTCTTGTTACTTCTTCCTCCAGACAATCAGTGTGGTACCCCCAAAGTTCTTGGTGTCGCAAAATTCTGTATATACAAACAAACCAAAATGGAATGAAAGGTCACCAGATCACGGCCCCTGATGTAGTGTTGTATGATAACAAGGTCACCTGATCACGGCCCCTGATGTAGTGTTGTATGGTAACAAGGTCACCAGATCATGGCCCCTGATGTAGTGTTGTATGATAACAAGGTCCCCAGATCACGGCCCCTGATGTAGTGTTGTATGGTAACAAGGTCACCAGATCATGGCCCCTGATGTAGTGTTGTATGATAACAAGGTCCCCAGATCACGGCCCCTGATGTAGTGTTGTATGATAACAAGGTCACCAGATCACGGCCCCTGATGTAGTGTTGTATGATAACACAACAAATTGTATCGTAGAGGAACAGAGGGAAGGGTCTGCTTTAGACAGGGCATTCTTCACACTAGAAAATATCACCATAAAACCATAAATACTTAATCAAAGTAATTTACTTGCTATGGAAATACAATATGTGATATGTAAGTCCAGATTCTATCAATATTTTTCGTATTTTCCATTTTATGCTTGTCTGAGAAATATAAAATTCAAAAATTGATTCATAATCATCTATCTATCTAAGACTGGAGCTGGTCTACAAAGAATACTCACTTTGTCTGGATCAGCCTGCACATGATTTGATAGTGCATTGCACAAATCCAGTACAGTTCCCATTTTTGGCACGGTTAGTTTGAACTGAAAGGAAATATATCATTGTTAGAGCAACTGTGAAAATAAACAAGTTAATATTATCATATAAAAGGTTTCATTAATGATTTCCTGTTGAATTTTCAGAATACAATATACATTTCACAAGTATGGCAGAATACTGATATTTGAAACACGAGTGAAATATGTATTCTACCATACAATTGAAATATAAATGGTATCAACTGGTAAAACATGATAACCAGGCTGCTCACCGTTTTTAATGGACTACCCAACACAGCTCTACTGTTATCAATTGGCTACCCAACTCAGCTCTACTGTTTTTAATGGGCTACCCAACACAACTCTACTGTTTTTAATGGGCTACCCAACACAGCGCTCCTGTTTTTTAATGGACTACCCAACACAGCTCTACTGTTTTTAATGGGCTACCCAACACAGCGCTCCTGTTTTTTAATGGACTACCCAACACAGCTCTACTGTTTTTTAATGGGCTACCCAACACAGCTCTACTGTTATCAATGGGCTACCCAACACAGCTCTACTGTTTTTAATGGACTACCCAACACAGCTCTACTGTTATCAATGGGCTACCCAACACAGCTCTACTGTTTTTTAATGGGCTACCCAACACAGCTCTACTGTTTTTAATGGGCTACCCAACACAGCTCTACTGTTTTTTAATGGGCTACCCAACACAGCTCTACTGTTTTTAATGGGCTACCCAACACAGCTCTACTGTTTTTTAATGGGCTACCCAACACAGCTCTACTGTTTTTAATGGGCTACCCAACACAGCTCTACTGTTTTTTAATGGGCTACCCAACACAGCTCTACTGTTTTTAATGGGCTACCCAACACAGCTCTACTGTTTTTTAATGGGCTACCCAACACAGCTCTACTGTTTTTAATGGGCTACCCAACACAGCTCTACTGTTATTAATGGGCTACCCAACACAGCTCTACTGTTTTTTAATGGGCTACCCAACACAGCTCTACTTTTTTTTAATGGGCTACCCAACACAGTTCTACTGTTTTTAATGGACTACCCAACACAGCTCTACTGTTTTTTAATGGGCTACCCAACACAGCTCTGCTGTTTTTAATGGGCTACCCAACACAGCTCTACTGTTTTTTAATGGGCTACCCAACACAGCTCTACTTTTTTTTAATGGGCTACCCAACACAGTTCTACTGTTTTTAATGGACTACCCAACACAGCTCTACTGTTTTTTAATGGGCTACCCAACACAGCTCTACTGTTTTTAATGGGCTACCCAACACAGCTCTACTGTTTTTAATGGGCTACCCAACACAGCTCTATTGTTTTTAATGGACTACCCAACACAGCTCTACTGTTATCAATTGGCTACCCAACACAGCTCTACTGTTTTTAATGGGCTACCCAACACAGCTCTACTGTGAAACGTATCATTTTCATCATATCTCACTTATACATAATTGTAACAAAATTAAATAGCCATTTGTGAGTAAGGCATTGGTCCATACAATCCGGTGACAGTTTAACAGATGGTCAATAATTTACCATATTCCCTAATATTAAAAAGAAATTGAAATGAGCTTGTATTGTTGGGTTAAATGGCCATGGTCACCCGCTATCAAATTATTATTCTGGCTCTAATGACCATAGTTATCGATTGGCTCTTAAATGCAAAGAAACAACTGTTGGGTTAATTCTTCTCCATGCGTATCTTCTACTTTCTGGATATTGTTGGCGCTAAATATCTAACACACACATCAGAGACACTGCTAACACGTCACAGTTACATACCTGTACAGGTTTCTTCTGGGGGTTAAGAGGGACCCAGAACACTTCCAGCTGTCGCTCCTTTTTGATTGGGAGTGGTAAAGAGAGGTAACAGAAGGGGTCAAAAGTTACAGAAATTTTAGCACACTCAGGACAATGTACAGTGGACTTTAGAAGTCCGTGAAAAGTATCTACTATCACAGAATCGTTCCTCTTCCTGTAGTTTTCCCACGATTCCTTCGCTACATCCTGTAAAATAAATGCAAAATATCACTTAAATGCTTTCAAGTAAAAAGGAAACTATACTAAAATAATAGTACAACACTTGAAATTTCTCGAAGTGATACAAATGCTTGTAAAGAGCCCCATCTAATCTCAAGGAAATTACTGTAGGCAGTTTAACATTCGCGGGTGCGGAAGCAGTTGACTTTTGGGCGTATTACCATGTGATCTCCTTTAGAACATTAATGTGTGTGTTGATTATTTGTAACTTTTTAAACCTTAAATCACCAGTGATACTTCGATCTGTACTTGTGTCATTAGATAAGAATGATTCCTCTAGTACTCTACCGTATCTGGCCGCTCGTCATTGTCTTTCATCTCTATATAGGGTTTTTGACGGATCCTGTTCAGGTCTTCGTGAAGGCCATCCAGTAGAAATGCCATCAGCTCTTGTGAGTCCTGTTGTTGGAAACCAGAGAACTGCGGCGCAAATCTGCCCACTGCGTACTGTTAACCATAAAACACTCTTATAATCCTTAGACCAGACTCAGCATTTAAGATTTCTACCAATTTTATGAGTACATGTTTTTAGATGTTCCACATACTCTTATGAATGTACTTGTCTTTGTAAACACAAGCAATGGTTATTTGCTCCATACTAGCCAGATATTGCTCCATGTACAATGGTTATTTGCTCCATACTAGCCAGATATTGCTCCATGTACAATGGTTATTTGCTCCATACTAGCCAGATATTGCTCCATGTACAATGGTTATTTGCTCCATACTAGCCAGATATTGCTCCATGTACAATGGTTATTTGCTCCATACTAGCCAGATATTGCTCCATGTACAATGGTTATTTGCTCCATACTAGCCAGATATTGCTCCATGTACAATGGTTATTTGCTCCATACTAGCCAGATATTGCTCCATGTACAATGGTTATTTGCTCCATACTAGCCAGATATTGCTCCATGTACAATGGTTATTTGCTCCATACTAGCCAGATATTGCTCCATGTACAATGGTTATTTGCTCCATACTAGCCAGATATTGATCCATATACAGGATATTTCACACACATATTCCAGGTACAGGTTGTTTTGTAAATACAACGTATGTTGATTTGTAACTTATACAGAAAAACAGCATCCGGGCTAGACAATAAGGGCAACCCCATAGTCTCGAACTGGACTGTAGTAGTTCTAAAAACTACTAGCCCGATAATTCAACTTATCATGTTGAATTATATTGGGTTGGTGGAAATTGTGTATGGACTAGTAAAATCGGAAACTATAAGCCCGACTGACTAGTGTTTCCAATAATTTCTAGCCCTGAGCACCGTTTTAGGCATTGTTCAGTAGGGTCTTACCTTGAAGTTCCGTGGAGCTGTGTAGCTGTACTTGCCAGACCAGAGTGTTTTGACAAGCTCTGCAAATGAACGAGCAATTTCACCTCTCATGCCCAGAGGATTGTCCTCATTCACTTCATCCACCCATTCATCATTGAGAAAGTACTGGGTCAGCATAGGCACATTACTCATACACTGAAATACAATGCATACAATAGTACATTACTCATACACTGAAATACAATGTATACAATAGCACATTACTCATACACCGAAATACAATGTATACAAAAGCACATTACTCATACACTGAAATACAATGTATACAATAGTAAATTACTCATACACTGAAGTACAATGTATACAATAGTCCATTACTCATATACTGACATACAATGTATACAATAGTAAATTACTCATACACTGAAATAAAATGTATACAATAGTACATCAGTACTACAATGAAATACAATGTATACAATAGCACATTAATCATACACTGAAATACAATGTATATAATAGTACATTACTCATACACTGAAATACAATGTATACAATAGTACATCACTCATATACTGAAATACAATGTATACAATAGTACATCAGTACTACAATGAAATACAATGTTTATACATGTACAATGAACTACAATATATGTACTGGTATAATTAGGCACTGGCAAATTTCTCAAACAACTAAATACAACATACATACTGATACATTAGTCACACACTGAAATATACATTGATACATTACTCATACAACTAAATACAACATACACACTGATACATTTGTCACACACTGAAATATACATTGATACATTACTCATACAAATAAATACAACATACACACTGATACATTAGTCACACACTGAAATATACATTGATACATTACTCATACAACTAAATACAACATACAAACTGATACATTTGTCACACACTGAAATATACATTGATACATTACTCATACAACTAAATACAACATACATACTGATACATTAATCACACACTGAAATATACATTGATACATTACTCATACAAATAAATACAACATACACACTGATACATTAGTCACACACTGAAATATACATTGATACATTACTCATACAAATAAATACAACATACACACTGATACATTAGTCACACACTGAAATATACATTGATACATTACTCATACAAATAAATACAACATACACACTGATACATTAGTCACACACTGAAATATACATTGATAAATTACTCATAATTTGAAAGACACATGGACATACTGATACTTAAAATATTCTCAAAAGGGCCTCAAATATTGTAATTGTCAATCTGTTAATAACCATATCCTGCCCAAGGGTGTAGAGAAAATAGTATAAAATGTTTTAATTTTTCGATAATCTGTTCTGTATTTCACACTCCCTCAAAAAAGGTCTATTAAACGTCCATGTAGGTCTAAGTACAGGAAGCAGTCTATGTTACCTTGGCTGGCTAACACACACATCCCCTTTACCAAAATAAGTACAGGAAGCAGTCTATGCTACCTTGGCTGGCTAACACACACATCCCCTTTACCAACATAAGTACAGGAAGCAGTCTATGTTACCTTAGCTCGCTAACACACACATCCCCTTTACCTCTATGTTACCTTAGCTCGCTAACACACACATCCCCTTTACCAACATAAGTACAGGAAGCAGTCTATGTTACCTAAGCTGGCTAACACACACATCCCCTTTACCAACATAAGAACAGGAAGCAATCTATGTTACCTTGGCTGGCTAACACACACATCCCCTTTACCAACATAAGGACTCATTGCAAGTGGGTTGTTACAGCTTCATATACACAATCAATGAAATGTTTGTGACATTTCAGAGATTGGTATATGTACGTATGATCTGTGGTTGCCGATTTCTTTACCTGGGACTCTTACTGCTTCATTTCTGATTGGCTGAAATGCCACACATAAACTCGTCACTGGTTGTGCTATATGAAGCTGTGTATCATCTTTCCTTACAAACCTGAATTTTTAAGAATAAGTTTATACAACTTACCTGTAGGGCAGAGTTCATGAAGCAAGTGTTGCCTAAATTGGCTAGCCCACACAGCCCTGGGGTGGCATGGCCCCGCCCTGGTTCGTAGCTACTGGAGCTGTTGTAATAACTGTTGTATGAGGTCCCTCCACTCCCACCGTAGCCAGAACTCGACTCATGACTGGAACTCCCTACACTATTGGATCTATTAAAAATAAGACAGGTATTGAGCACATAGAAAATTCAAATTTCAATCCATAAATCATATCTTTAATGGATTATGTGAAATAACCTATATATATCATGCACCATTCCTAGTGAAAGATAACAATTTTGACTCCTTTTCACATACAATCAGAACGAAAATTTTAAGGTATGCAACCCTAATTCTTCTATTCAGATAACAAAATTGTTATTTTATTTAAAGTAAACTTTGGGTAATACCTGAATTTTTTTCTGTGTTAATGAAATCATCTAGACAAAACTATAGTAACATAGGTTTGAATACAAAAATCTGAAATTCAATGTGTGACATTTAAATCGGCTGGTGATCAGTGTAACGGCAAATAAAACAACAGAAATTTTAAAGAGATCTGTGTTGTAAGTGTGTATACCATTAGAGGTACTACTATGACAGATCTGTGTTGTAAGTGTGTATACCATTAGAGGTACTACTATGAGAGATCTGTGTTGTAAGTGTGTAGACCATTAGAGGTACTACTATGACAGATCTGTGTTGTAAGTGTGTATACCATTAGAGGTACTACTATGACAGATCTGTGTTGTAAGTGTGTATACCATTAGAGGTACTACTATGACAGATCTGTGTTGTAAGTGTGTATACCATTAGAGGTACTACTATGACAGATCTGTGTTGTAAGTGTGTATACCATTAGAGGTACTACTATGACAGATCTGTGTTGTAAGTGTGTATACCATTAGAGGTACTACTATGACAGATCTGTGTTGTAAGTGTGTATACCATTAGAGGTACTACTATGACAGATCTGTGTTGTAAGTGTGTATACCATTAGAGGTACTACTATGACAGATCTGTGTTGTAAGTGTGTATACCATTAGAGGTACTACTATGACAGATCTGTGTTGTAAGTGTGTATACCATTAGAGGTACTACTATGACAGATCTGTGTTGTAAGTGTGTATACCATTAGAGGTACTACTATGACAGATCTGTGTTGTAAGTGTGTATACCATTAGAGGTACTACTATGACAGATCTGTGTTGTAAGTGTGTATACCATTAGAGGTACTACTATGACAGATCTGTGTTGTAAGTGTGTATACCATTAGAGGTACTACTATGACAGATCTGTGTTGTAAGTGTGTATACCATTAGAGGTACTACTATGACAGATCTGTGTTGTAAGTGTGTATACCATTAGAGGTACTACTATGACAGATCTGTGTTGTAAGTGTGTATACCATTAGAGGTACTACTATGACAGATCTGTGTTGTAAGTGTGTATACCATTAGAGGTACTACTATGACAGATCTGTGTTGTAAGTGTGTATACCATTAGAGGTACTACTATGACAGATCTGTGTTGTAAGTGTGTATACCATTAGAGGTACTACTATGACAGATCTGTGTTGTAAGTGTGTATACCATTAGAGGTACTACTATGACAGATCTGTGTTGTAAGTGTGTATACCATTAGAGGTACTACTATGACAGATCTGTGTTGTAAGTGTGTATACCATTAGAGGTACTACTATGACAGATCTGTGTTGTAAGTGTGTATACCATTAGAGGTACTACTATGACAGATCTGTGTTGTAAGTGTGTATACCATTAGAGGTACTACTATGACAGATCTGTGTTGTAAGTGTGTATACCATTAGAGGTACTACTATGACAGATCTGTGTTGTAAGTGTGTATACCATTAGAGGTACTACTATGACAGATCTGTGTTGTAAGTGTGTAGACCATTAGAGGTACTACTATGACAGATCTGTGTTGTAAGTGTGTAGACCATTAGAGGTACTACTATGACAGATCTGTGTTGTAAGTGTGTAGACCATTAGAGGTACTACTTACTATGACAGATTTGGATTCTTACCTCGAGTTTGTACTAGTAGAGGTTGACGTGTAAGTACTGGTACTGAAAATTAAAATATGAAATATTAATGCAAACTCAAACAAATCAAACAACGTTCCTAAAAACATATTTCTTTTTGGACAGGCAGGCTTAACCACTGACACGGTATATGTATGTAGTAAGTGGTGAACAGATAATAATTACGATGATTTGCCTGTTTACCTTTTAGTGAACAGATAATGGTTCAATTGAATTGTCTGTTTACCTTTTAGCCTGTCTTGGCCAAGTCCCATCTTCATTCTTCTCCTCTATCACAATCGTCTGACAACAAAAAAGGAATCAGTTAGAATGTATCGTCAGCAATTAATCACTTTTATATTTTTCCTCATGCTGATTGTAAAGGTCTGGAATGTAGAATTTGAAGTGATGTCTGTAATAGTGTTAAGCTACTTTAGATATGTAGCAGTGAGTTCTAGTACATAAATCCTGTCTCCAATGGTCTTAAGGACTTAGAAATTACTCATTTTCACTGAGCAAATCTTGGTTTTATAACAGGGTCCTGGTGTCGAAGATATTTGCTATCAGACTGTGAGTGACGGAAACGATGGCTCTGATGCTTACCTGTCCTGTGTAGAGTCAAGTATTCTGTAACGATGGCTCTGATCCTTACCTGTCCTGTGTAGAGTCAAGTATTCTGTAACAATGACTCTGATCCTTACCTGTCCTGTGTAGAGTCCAGCATCCTATAACAATGGCTCTGATCCTTACCTGTCCTGTGTAGAGTCCAGCATCC
Source organism: Mizuhopecten yessoensis (assembly GCF_002113885.1). NCBI lineage: Eukaryota > Metazoa > Mollusca > Bivalvia > Pectinida > Pectinidae > Mizuhopecten > Mizuhopecten yessoensis. The sequence continues at coordinate 440,003 of NW_018404303.1, read as the reverse complement.
TATAACAATGACTCTGATCCTTACCTGTCCTGTGTAGAGTCAAGTATCCTGTAACAATGACTCTGATCCTTACCTGTCCTGTGTACAGTCCAGCATCCTATAACAATGGCTCTGATCCTTACCTGTCCTGTGTAGAGTCCAGCTACCTGTAACAATGGCTCTGATGCTTACCTGTCCTGTGTACAGTCCAGTATCCTGTGACAATGACTCTGATCCTTACCTGTCCTGTGTAGAGTCAAGTATCCTGTAACTATGGCTCTGATCCTTACCTGTCCTGTGTACAGTCCAGTATCCTATAACTATGGCTCTGATCCTTACCTGTCCTGTGTAGAGTCAAGTATCCTGTAACTATGGCTCTGATCCTTACCTGTCCTGTGTAGAGTCAAGTATCCTATAACTATGGCTCTGATCCTTACCTGTCCTGTGTAGAGTCAAGTATCCTGTAACTATGGCTCTGATCCTTACCTGTCCTGTGTAGAGTCAAGTATCCTGTAACTATGGCTCTGATCCTTACCTGTCCTGTGTAGAGTCAAGTATCCTGTAACTATGGCTCTGATCCTTACCTGTCCTGTGTAGAGTCAAGTATCCTGTAACTATGGCTCTGATCCTTACCTGTCCTGTGTAGAGTCAAGTATCCTGTAACTATGGCTCTGATCCTTACCTGTCCTGTGTAGAGTCAAGTATCCTATAACGATGACTCGGATCCTTACCTGTCCTGTGTAGAGTCCAGTATCCTGTAACGATGGCTCTGATCCTACCTGTCCTGTGTAGAGTCAAGTATTCTGTAACGATGGCTCTGATCCTTACCTGTCCTGTGTAGAGTCAAGTATTCTGTATTGATGACTCGGATCCTTACCTGTCCTGTGTACAGTCCAGTATCCTGTAACAATGACTCTGAGCCTTAGCTGTCCTGTGTAGAGTCAAGTATCCTATAACGATGACTCGGATCCTTACCTGTCCTGTGTACAGTCCAGTATCCTGTAACAATGACTCTGAGCCTTACCTGTCCTGTGTAGAGTCAAGTATCCTATAACGATGACTCGGATCCTTACCTGTCCTGTGTACAGTCCAGTATCCTGTAACAATGACTCTGAGCCTTACCTGTCCTGTGTAGAGTCAAGTATCCTATAACGATGACTCGGATCCTTACCTGTCCTGTGTACAGTCCAGTATCCTGTAACAATGACTCTGAGCCTTACCTGTCCTGTGTAGAGTCAAGTATCCTATAACGATGACTCGGATCCTTACCTGTCCTGTGTACAGTCCAGTATCCTGTAACAATGACTCTGATCCTTACCTGTCCTGTGTAGAGTCAAGTATCCTATAACGATGACTCGGATCCTTACCTGTCCTGAGTACAGTCCAGTATCCTGTAACAATGGCTCTGATGCTTACCTGTCCTGTGTAGAGTCAAGTATCCTATAACGATGACTCGGATCCTTACCTGTCCTGTGTAGAGTCCAGTATTCTGTAACGATGGCTCTGATCCTTACCTGTCCTGTGTAGAGTCCAGCATCCTATAACAATGACTCTGATCCTTAGCTGTCCTGTGTAGAGTCAAGTATCCTGTAACGATGGCTCTGATCCTTACCTGTCCTGTGTTGAGTCCAGCATCCTGTAACAATGACTCTGATCCTTACCTGTCCTGTGTAGAGTCCATCATCCTGTAACAATGGCTCTGATCCTTACCTGTCCTGTGTAGAGTCCAGCATCCTGTAACAATGACTCTGATCCTTACCTGTCCTGTGTAGAGTCCATCATCCTGTAACAATGGCTCTGATCCTTACCTGTCCTGTGTAGAGTCCATCATCCTATAACAATGGCTCTGATCCTTACCTGTCCTGTGTAGAGTCAAGTATTCTGTAACGATGACTCGGATCCTTACCTGTCCTGTGTAGAGTCCATCATCCTGTAACAATGACTCTGATCCTTACCTGTCCTGTGTAGAGTCCATCATCCTGTAACAATGGCTCTGATCCTTACCTGTCCTGTGTAGAGTCCATCATCCTATAACAATGGCTCTGATCCTTACCTGTCCTGTGTAGAGTCAAGTATTCTGTAACGATGACTCGGATCCTTACCTGTCCTGTGTAGAGTCCATCATCCTGTAACAATGACTCGGATCCTTACCTGTCCTGTGTAGAGTCCATCATCCTGTAACAATGGCTCTGATCCTTACCTGTCCTGTGTAGAGTCCATCATCCTGTAACAATGGCTCTGATCCTTACCTGTCCTGTGTAGAGTCCAGCATCCTGGAACGATGGCTCTGATGCCTACCTGTCCTGTGTTGAGTCCAGATAGCTCTTATCCTTACCTGTCCTGTGTAGAGTCAAGTATCCTGTAATGATGGCTCTGATCCTTACCTGTCCTGTATACAGTCCAGATATCTTTGATCCTTACCTGTCCTGTGTAGAGTCCAGCTTCCTGTAGTGTGTGCTCCGGTTTGTTTAGATGCTCATATGTACTGGCCATGTACTTATTCCATAACCTCACTTCCTTCTCCTCCGGGATTTCAAACGTATTTCTCATTTCCTTCTCAATATTTTCTGTGGATATATATTTAATTGCACAAAATACAAACTGTGACTCTTAAGATATACAGGTGTTAATTTGTAAATCAAATACAATTTTTTGCAAAATAGACCTTATTAATTACCATATTCATTGTAGTTAACACCCAGGGCACTTAAAAACTTAGCTTATATATGGGGGGGACTTATTAGGACAACAAAATGTGAGTTATGATAGAACAAATTGTTCAACTTAACCGTTGCTACAGTAAACAGAAGGATATTATTAACATTCCAGGTCTGGGCTGGGGAGAGAGTTTATACAATTTCAATTCCTCCTGATAAAGGGGAGAGGTGCTTATATTGGGGACCGGCGCTAATTACAGCGAGTATGGTAACACTGAATCATATTTGTAATCAATGGAAGACCAGTGAAGCATTGTCTTAAAACATTCATCTTTGTAAAACTAAAAGATATATTCAATATTAGTACATTCTTTAAAACTATCGTTTATGCATCAATATATACAAACGACAAATGCATGACTTCTAGTCAGTTTTGTTAAGTCCAATCCCAGAAATCAGTTGTTTAATATTCAATTAAAATGAGTTTTCATAAAAACCGAGCGATATACAATTTCTACTGTTGCCCCTGTTAAGGTCATTACGAGACTCCTTCAAACTGGACAAGTTAGGGCTTTATCACAAAGCTATGTACCAGGCTCATGTTTCACAAGTGTAACTTAACTTAAAGAAATTTCTGAACTTAAGATTTTTCAACTGGAATGCATTACATAAGTTCAGAAATTTCCTTAAATCTTTACCCTTTCACCCCTTTGTAAGTTTAGTAAACTCATGGTCCATTATGGTCTACAGTGATGAAAGGGTTAAGGAACATTTGCAAAACTGGAACAAAGAATAATCATTTCAGAACACACATTAACTTATCCAATCAACATCCACGATCCTTTTGTCTAGTGCAGTTAATATTTTCAATCCAAAATGTTGGTGGTACATACCTATTGTAGCGACTCTACTAAATTGTTTGGTTATCACAGTTTCCAGGTCAGAGTTCCGACACAGTTTTACATCCAGCAGGTACACCTCCACCTTGAAGTGTTTTACAAATGTTCCCTGCTCAATAACACCACGACATATGGATTCCTATAAGAGACAAGAACATTTTGAATTCAAATACTCAAACGCTTAAGTCAACCAAATTGACATGTACACACATCAATAATGGAAGAAATTATATTTCTGTAAAATAACACAATTTTATGCTTCATTTTTCATTTGTAAGAGTAGTTTTTTCTGCAACACCATTTTCAATAATTCATGCTAGTCATCCAGAAAAGTTGCAAAAAGAAACAGAAAAGGCCAATAATTTATCTTATTTCACAGTTCAGCAAAGGGCATTAACTTTGTCCTGCTAACACGTTCATTGCTTAAAACGTTGAAAATGCAATTTCAGTTACTATTTAATCTATATATAGCCTAATTCAGCATTTCATAATTTCATTACAAATATTTTAATCAGGAAATGGTTTGTTTCCTTATGAAAAGACTTTAAAACTGTTTTCAGAAAAGTCCTTTTGCCCAGATTAAAAGAATTGATAGTATGTATATGAGTTTTTTAGAGGGTGTACATATGCTTATAATTACCTGTTCCTTTGCTAAACCATACCAGGCAAGCATTTTGTCCCAAGCCTCCTCTGGTAGAAGCATGTAGTCCAGCTCCTCTATCAGATGTGGTTTCAGACCCCCTTCCTCCTCTAAAAACACGAGAATTCATTTGTTAATCACTAAATGTAGTAATGACACACAGAAATAAGGAAGAATAGAAAATACATACACTGTATATTTTATGGGCGGATTGGTCGAGTGGTTAACACTCCGGCCTTCCAAGCAGGCGGCCGAGGTTCGATCCCCAAGTCGCCGTACGCATGGAATATTAGAGAAAATGTTTTTCTCCTGCCCACACAACTCCAACAACCCAGGTGGAGTATAAAATGGTCTGGGGTGGGTGTTGCGGTATCTGTGCTGTAGCATTCAAGTGAGGTGGCACTATAAATGATACCGTTGGAAGCACGGTCCCACTACAAACAGAACACAATACTACTCCAGAACACACACAGGCATACACACATAGGGAGATATTAGCCAGGTGGCATAGGACTAGTAGTTAGCGCCTGATAAGGCAGCTCCTGCGAATTCCTCAATATTGTATTGATTAATATATATGCTAATTGTATTGACTGTATTAAAATTGTATATGTACTGTAAAGCGCTTTAGAGTGGCTTATGTTAGCTAGCTAGATAGGGCGCTATATCAAATGTTGTATATTTATTTATTTATATCCCTGCCAGCAGATGTACAATATTTAAATACTAGAAAATGTCTGTAAGACAAAAATGTCCCTAGTCTACTTCAAAGCAACGTAACCCTGAAATATTGACTTATTTGAAGTAATCACATACCTAACCTCTGTCTACAGTTTGATCAAAATATAATTAAGCTGCTAGATTGACGTTGAGTTGGTTTTCAACTTTTTATGAATGGTAACGATGACCTTGACCTTTGAACTGTCAAATGCAAACTTATCTGAGGTAGTCTTGTACTGTACCTCTGTATAAAATTAGCAAAATCTGTTAAGGAATGAGGTTTCTAGAGCGATGATGCTGAATCAGGACTAGACTGGAGGGAACAAACATGGGTAGCCATAACACTATACCCCCCCCCCCCCCCCCCAAATTCCTCACTTGCATAAAATGGTGAGGGCATTCCTTTGCCAGGGGAAATATATGACATTAAAATATTAAATAATCCCTGACAAGCAGATGTACGATACTTATAGCAACATGTACCCTCTGAATTTAAATATCCAACACAGACATTCCTACTTAAGTAGTTACAATTTGAATCCTCTGTCGTACCGACATTTCTTTCAAACAAACACATCTCAGGTCATTTTTTTGTGTTTATGAGGTTCTTTTTTATAAATGAGTATGATTTCAATACAAAATCTTCTTTTTTCACTCTGAAAAAGGACACAAACATGTTTGTCCTATAATAACGATACCCACACATGTACAACTAGACATTAATAGGGTAATCCACTAAAGAACCTAAGTAAGCCATCTAATCCCCACCCAGGGATCAGGTTATAAACCCACTAGGTGCTGTGCCCGGGGATTTTATTGTAATTAGGTTAAAGGATTTCCTAGTCATCTTTTTACTTTATTTACTTTATTCACAGATGATTTTATTTATATATTAACTTATGTTACTGAAAACTTTTAAATCATTTATAAAAAGTTGTGAATTAGATACAAGATACTCAGTGAAAGCTTATAGGATATGTTATATCATCAAACCCAGAGATGGTGAGTGAACCAGACACAGAAACAACATATTTACTCCAGAGTTTCCTATTAACACATATGTAGCAGAACTGGACTGGGTCGATTGTTGGCGACCAGGTAGCTCAATTGGTAGAGCGTTCGTCTAGAGTTCAGAGGGTCCTGGGTTCGAACCCCAATGTGGTTGTTGCATTTCTCTTTCTCCTGTTACAAAATTGACAAGCTTGCCAACCCTTGTTTCAAGCACTGAGTACGCTTAGCAAGGGGATACCTGAACATGGGTCATAAATAGTTGAGTCTTAGGACCGATGACTTAGAAAAAGGAGGGAGGAATGTAGCGGAACTGGACTGTGTCAATCGTCGGCGACCAGGTATACGTAGCTCATTTGGAAGAGCGTCCTTCTAGAGTTCAGAAGGTTCCAGGTTCGCACCCCGGTCTGGCCGTGCATTTTTCTCTCTCCCGTTATTCTGCATATCAACCGGAGTACTTCTAAAATCAGCTTGTCTTGTAAATTTTCTATGATCAGGACAGGCATTGGGGCATCCTTGATAGTTGGGGGGAGGGGTTACACTCACTTTTGCTCTCTGCACCCCTGGAATATGTCCTAACAAAATCAAAGGCTCAGCGTATGCTACCTTGTGGATGATACAAGAAGTCTAGTTTTATCCTTCGAAGTACAACAAAAGAATTTCGCGGCCCTGTATCGGTAAAATTGTCTGGCTTTGAAGCCATGCGTCACTCCTCTGGAATCTTCAAAGGACAGGTATCAACCTAGTGATTGGTCTTCTTTATTTTTACCCAAAACCAATCAAATATCTTTCTTAATGCCTTCAATTTTGCTTTGACATATTCCAGGGGTGCAGAGAGAGTAAGTGAGCTAACCCCTGGATATCGAGGATGGCAGTGGGGTGGCAAGGTAAAGGCATTGTGGTTAGCCAGTGTCCCGCAAGTCTGTCAGTTCCATTTCAGTTTCATTGTCTGACCAATCAAATGATATCCAATATAAATAATGTGTCATACATGCAATACTTAAGCCTACCTTTGACAAGTGGACAGTTGTCCATTGGTCCTGGGTGCGAATTCTGTTCTCCGACACTGAACGAGTCCCAGCTATCATACCCGACATACTTCTTCCACTGTTTGTACCACTTAGTGTCCAACAGGTACCTGATACATACAAAAACAATTATGGAAGCTTGATTTTATACCTATACATAAGTTAAAGTAAATCTTATTATTAGGGCTGTCACAATATATCGGAAAACAGGTATATCGCAATACACGGCTATATCGTATTGTACCACAATACAGAGATGAAATATTGCTGTATTGAAATATTTTTTTAAAAGCTTATTTTTACGTATCTCAATCTGCTTGGTAATCTAACTTTGCAACTTACTACAAATTCTAACAGATATGCTAATACGCAGAAAACAGGCTTTTAATAGTGGTGGGAACAAATGTTGTAATCAATGGTTGGTTTGACAAAAATCTTAAATCCATGTGATCCATATTATATATGATTAGGTTTGATAACATTCTGACAACTTATAAAATCGAGCACATCTTTCCTATGACAATATATCGGGATACGTATTGCAATATATTCAATCTGTATTGCGATATATCGTGATACACTCTTGGCATATTGTGACACCCCTACTAATTATAGTGATAATGTAGAAACATAAATGTGAACATAAATTCATGCATATTGAATTGCTTACCCTTCTCTATCAAATATTTCATTATTAAGTGTAATAAAATAATTACGTAATTGTTGAAATAGCACAAACTAATATAATGTGTTATAACACCTATAAGTTCCTAGCAATGAAATAAGATTACGAATCCATAATGAATGGCAAACATGAATGGGTTTTTTCTGGGGTTTTTTTTCTTACTTCCTCAAAAAATCTGATAGAATCTATAACTCACTTCTAAGTACGGATGTCGAACCGGTCAGATTTTGGTAATCGGTTACTCGAACAGTATTCTGATAGAGTAACTGGTTAATCGGTCAATTTGGTAATCAAACAATAAACATTGACAATATGGTAGATGTTTAGCAAATGTTCTATCTAAAACATACTTACATCACATACATACAGGTATAATATTAATAATAAGCATGATAATTCTTGCGTATTTCAAGCTTAACACAGGAAAAAGTTTAATACATGTTGCCCCAGTAAATATTTCATGGACAACAAATGTACAGTAAGGTGGGATTCAATTAGTTTATATCTGCACTCGAAATCAGATGCGGTAATATTGTTCTTTAGAACAAAATTTGGTTGACAAACGATGAAATACATGCTTATAATTACTCATTCAAGTGTGTACTCTTCCAATTATATTTACATCTCACATGTTAATTAATATAAGTGAGTTCTATCTCTAAAAGTTGATGTTTCACAACTTTTATTCTGACTTCCTTTTAAGACATGTTCAGGTTTTTTGTGGTGCTGGTGGCATCTCTTTGTTTATCTTTACATTATTACAAAAACGACACTAACATGTCAGCTTGAACACTGTTTTATTACAAAACTATTCTATTTTGGTCGCATCTATAGATAATTTGTAGGTTTAAGCCAGGGAAACATGGGGCTCTCCATAGGGTTAAATAAATGTCCGACTATTCTGTTATTAGTTTGGTAACCGGTTCATGGTCTTTCGACCGAGTAACCGGTTAACCTAACCGTTGACAACCTGACTGCTAAGCATTCCATCGGAGTTCACAAGCAGATCATGAAATCAAGATAGGTAAAGTCACTTGTATGAGAACCTCCATGTACTGGTATGTGATAAAGCTGGTGTGAAAACTACACTACCAATTACATAGCATCATTAATATCCCTGGGGCAAAAACAACAAGTCTGATGTACCTGGGCCAGCAAAATTTGTCTAGAACATTTTTTTTCCCACAAAAGAAAAGTAGATGGTTAATAATGAACAACTCCAAGGTATTGAAGAAACATTACTTCATTATTATCTTTAATATAAATCACTAATAACATATCAAATTTCAGCTTAAATTTCAGTTGTTACACCTACTCCAAATTGTATTTTAATACACAAACTTTTTGTCAGCACGTAAAGCCCGGTCAGTCGGTCTATACCAAACAATTTTTATTTTTATTTTTGGCCTTACAGCTGGCCATGACAATGGTCTAAAACATATGAACCAATGATGTCTATTAGTGATGGGCTGATGATCGATTATAATCGAAAATCAATCGGTTTGTACTTTCTGATTCCAATTATCGATTACAAATTCCATTATCGATATAATCGGTTATTCAATAAAATCGAAATGTTAGATGTCTTCGATGTAAAAAATGTATTGAAAGTTATGCATTCTTATGATTTTTACTATATGATTGATAAAACTGCATAAAAACTGCTTGCATTATAAAAGAACGAAACCTAGAGTAGAGTTAATAACTCTGCGTTTTGATGTTAACTTATGGTAGTGTTCTCACTTTATTTGGATATTCGTCCCATATAATTATGAAGCGATCATGCAATCGATCATCGATCGGTTTACTACTTCCAAACTTTTACACACCTATTATTGATTATTATTTTAAACTGATTGTCCATCACTAATGTCCATCTTTACAGAATGCCTGGTGCTGAACCTTCATCACTACCTGCTGGTTTGTATTGTTTGTATAATTCTGGAACAGTTGCAGTTCATATACATGTAATAAGACTCGACTCATTCACCCCTGAAGACACATTTGAACTATTCTAGTTCAAAGGTTGGAATAGTTCAATATGAAATTTCAGGGGTGAATGAGTTAACCTCCTATTCATGTATCCAGATTCCAGGAAAGCATTCAAATGCATGATATATCAATGGAAATTTAATGAAGAATCCAGAATATTACCATTGCTTGTTTGTAAATGTGGCAGAGACGATATTTGTGATATCTATATGTTTAGGTTTTATTATAATATTACGGTATATACATATGTTCCGATATAGTATTAGCGATTTTTATATTGTGGTATAGTAAATAGTTCCTTATTTTGGCCTCTTGGATTGGTTTGGTTATATGTATTTTCATCATTGGTTAGTTTTGTAAGTTATCCCGTTGTCACCTCTTGGATTAGCCAATGGTCAAGGTTTTATTTGTTTCCTTTGTGTGACCGGTGGTTTTGGCGCAATATTTATCAGAAACTACATGACGTCTTGACGAAGCAGACAATACATGTAAAGGACACTGAAATTACGAGTACACATAAAAAACTTGGATAATTCTGTACGACTTCAAATGGCCCTGTTCCACAAAAAGGGTTAAATCATTTATGTCAATGGAATCAGAACTACGCACAATAAATTGAGAAGAACTCTCTTAGTGTTTGTTGATGTCTTAATCTTCAAAATCCACCACTGCTACATAAATATTTAGTATTTACATGACTTTGAATAATAACAATAGATGAAGTTCTGCTTAAAATTGCACTTTGTACTTTTTCACTTGTTAAATATTTTCTTCCTTTTCCCTTCTATTAGTGTAATGTCATTGAGTGCCAAACAGATATTAAATCCTACACTGTTTTTTGGGGAATTTAAAATCAAATTAATCCAATACCCAACTGGTACATTTGTATTTTACTGTTGTAAAATGGTGAAAGTGATGTTACCACGTGATGTTACAGAATATTTTAATACTATTTCTCCATTCGAATGTTTGGGAGATTGGTATTCATTCGAGAATATTCGAACATTTGTTTCAGCTCTACTATACATTGATACTGGCTAAAAACTGCCCACTGCACGCAAATTCCAGGATTTTCCCTCTATAATACGTAATAAGAAATATTATTATTATCATGTCTGTCTGAGAGCCTCATATTGTTACATTTTCGAAGTAGTTGTCTGGGTGTTCACTTTGTTGTACAGACTTTATTTCTTAAATTCATGTCCTGTATTTCTGTTTAGAGTCTGTGAATATTCAATAGTTTTACATGTAGAACAAAACCTACCCAGTTTAACATAATGAGACAGAGAACTAGTGTAGGAAAAATGATGAAACCAGATATCAAAAACTAGGCCTAAATCTTTTTGACAACATAAAATCTATTTACAATTTCGAGTTTTCTAATAAAAACTAAATTATTACTTAGTACGAGAAATCCCTGAAGCGAAATTGATTCAGAACACTCCTTCAATGGGACGTTTTAAAAAGAATGGCCCTGAGGATGGGCGAAGTAACATTAGCCACGAAAAGTGATGACTACTGTACGATAATGCGATTTCACCACAACATTTGACACAAGAGTCAAGTTCACCGCCGACTTGTTGCCGACCACTACAAAACATAATCTGCTTTATCAACTTCTGGTATTTTGACAAATACATACCAAGTGTCTCCTTTCTTGAGAGTTTTCTTCATCAAACTTGCGATTTCTGACTTTTGTTTAGCACAATCGGGGATTTTTTCGGTGTCTTCCGACATCTCGACTACACCACCTTCGGCCATTTTAGAAAATGTCTCGAAAAGTAGACCGAAATGAAAATGAAACGGTCGATTTGATTGGCTAAGTCGAATGACGTCATTAAAAGTATGACTCATGACCTGAAATATAAAATAAATGCAGACTCCATCAAATTAGCAGCATCACGATTTCAGTGTGACACACATAAAATACTTCCTTGTTTTCATATTATTGTGATTGTTATAAAAGCGATAAGGTGCAGACATGCATTGTGCGTTCTATATTTTCCGGTAAAAATAAATGTTATAAAGTGAAAGTGAAAGTAGAAAACAAAAATGAACATTTTTATATAATATGTTTATGATTTTTGGCTAATTTGTCATTCTGACCACTACTCTGCGTTTCACTGCAGATCATCGACCAAAAAATGTATGGATGTGTGGTAAATGATAACACGTGTGATATTACCTTGCACACCATACCCGGCCTGCTTGGCTGACGACCCGGCCTTGGCCATGGGTGAGGGTACCCAAAATGGAACACTTTTTAAAGAAAAATATTAATATTTCCTATACAGTTTCTGAAAGAATACATGAATTTATGGGTTTCTGTCAAAATTCCGCTTCGAACAAAGCCATCGTGAGCAAGCTTTTTGAATTTCATTGTTGCAGAGACGTATGTAATATACTTACGTCACTGATTTTTGTTAATAAATTCATATATATGAGACGTCTATATAAATACGTCTCTGATTAAATTGTTCTGAGCGCTACACTGTAACTTGATGTTTTATTTTTTGTCACCCTGTCAATCACTGAAAACAGTTATACAAACTCGATGGTATTTAACCATATGACAAGATTAGAAGAGCAAAATGAGTCACGCCTTAACAACCACTGGCACCATGAACCATCTTTAGAAGTTTTTACCTACATATATAGCGTTGCCGGATCGACCAACTTATTTTTACCTGATGATTTATGGTCTGATGAAGAAATCAGAAAACTGTACCTTTGGGACAAACTGTGTAATGCTAAATTATCTTTTGTCAGGAAATCTCTATTTATTATTCGCTTATGTACATTCATGTTCACCCTACAATCGTTTCAAAACGCGGGCTTCATCGTAGACATTCTCCATACATGGTAAAATTTAACATCGAGACCTTTTTCGATTTTGCTTTCTCTGGTGCGTGCTGTAGAGAGCTTCAGTGGAAATCGTTTATTAAGAAAGTCACAACAAACTATTACTCTGATGTATGGTGTAAAATGTGTAAACATCGTCCCGATCTGTTATACTATAGAGCAGTTCATCGATATATTGGACCCGACTCATATGGTCTCTAACGTTGAGGTTTCCTAAAAGCACATGGCAAGTTTGTGAATTCATAAAGCTTTCCTACAGGGTTGAATTGTGAATTCATAAAGCTTTCCTACAGGGCTGAATTGTGAATTAATAAAGCTTTCCTACGGATCTGAATTCCAAAATGTGATGTGTAAACAAAAGGTTGTGAATACCGACGTTAAACATTTCATTATACAATGTCCCACATTATTCAAAAATAGAGACATCTTGCTGGAACAAATAGTTTATTTTATAAGCGTAGAAAAATATGTACAATACGATATGCTAGGGGAAGACGAAATATGCTCATTCATTCTTAGTGGAAGGAACGGTATTACTTTGGACGATGGAGACGGGGACAATCTGATGTTTGTTATACATAATGCAGGTAACAAACTCGCTGAGATGTTCCTAGAAATGAACATGCTTCTCCAGAGCAGTTCTTGAAGATAGTTTGAAGAATATAGTAGGAAAATGTATTGTTATGTACATATGTAGTGTTTATGCTGCAAATTGTTGAACGTGTTAAAAACGACAAGACCATGTTATCTCTTACAAGAGGAAATAAAGAATATCTGTCTGTCTGTCTGTCTGTCTGTGCGCCTTTCTTTGAAAAGAAACAAGAGATCGTAGACATTCTTTCAGTTCGGTATGAGGAATGATAGTGTAAAGGGTCGAAAAGTCTGGATAGATGGATTTTCAAGATGGATCAAAAGATCTTTTGAATTCTTCAAAATCAACATACCGTTTATTCCACTTCTTGAGTATACAGTATCATAATACGACTGCTACCCTGCTTTAATGGTACTGATAATGGTACTGGTACTGGTACTGATAATGGTACTGATACTGGTAATGATAATGGTACTGATAATGGTACTGATAATGGTACTGATACTGGTACTGGTACTGGTACTGATACTGGTACTGATAATGGTACTGATACTGGTACTGGTACTGATACTGGTAATGGTACTGATAATGGTACTGATACTGGTACTGATACTGATAATGGTACTGATAATGGTACTGATAATGGTAATGATACTGATAATGGTACTGATAATGGTACTGATACTGGTACTGGTACTGATAATGGTAATGATAATGGTAATGATACTGATAATGGTACTGATAATGGTACTGATACTGGTACTGATACTGGTACTGGTACTGATAATGGTACTGATACTGGTAATGATACTGATAATGGTACTGATAATGGTACTGATACTGGTACTGGTACTGATACTGGTACTGATAATGGTACTGGTACTGATACTGGTACTGATAATGGTACTGGTACTGATACTGGTACTGATAATGGTACTGGTACTGATACTGGTACTGATAATGGTACTGGTACTGATACTGGTACTGATAATGGTACTGATAATGGTACTGATACTGGTAATGATACTGGTACTGATAATGGTACTGATACTGGTACTGGTACTGATACTGGTACTGATAATGGTACTGGTACTGATAATGGTACTGATAATGGTACTGATACTGATAATGATACTGGTACTGATAATGGTACTGATACTGGTAATGATACTGGTACTGATAATGGTACTGATACTGGTACTGGTACTGATACTGGTACTGATAATGATACTGGTACTGATAATGATACTGGTACTGATACTGGTACTGATAATGGTACTGGTACTGATACTGGTACTGATAATGGTACTGGTACTGATACTGGTACTGATAATGGTACTGGTACTGATACTGGTACTGATAATGGTACTGGTACTGATACTGGTACTGATAATGGTACTGGTACTGATACTGGTACTGATAATGGTACTGGTACTGATACTGGTACTGATAATGGTACTGGTACTGATACTGGTACTGATAATGGTACTGGTACTGATACTGGTACTGATAATGGTACTGGTACTGATACTGGTACTGATAATGGTACTGGTACTGATACTGGTACTGATAATGGTACTGGTACTGATACTGGTACTGATAATGGTACTGGTACTGATACTGGTACTGATAATGGTACTGGTACTGATACTGGTACTGATAATGGTACTGGTACTGATACTGGTACTGATAATGGTACTGGTACTGATACTGGTACTGATAATGGTACTGGTACTGATACTGGTACTGATAATGGTACTGGTACTGATACTGGTACTGATAATGGTACTGGTACTGATACTGGTACTGATAATGGTACTGATAATGGTACTGATACTGGTACTGATACTGGTACTGATAATGGTACTGATACTGGTAATGATACTGGTACTGATAATGGTACTGATACTGGTACTGGTACTGATACTGGTACTGATAATGGTACTGATAATGGTACTGATACTGGTAATGATACTGGTACTGATAATGGTACTGATACTGGTACTGGTACTGATACTGGTACTGATAATGGTACTGGTACTGATAATGGTACTGATAATGGTACTGGTACTGATACTGGTACTGATAATGGTACTGATACTGGTACTGGTACTGATAATGGTACTGATAATGGTACTGATACTGGTAATGATAATGGTACTGATAATGGTACTGATACTGGTACTGGTACTGATACTGGTACTGATAATGGTACTGGCACTGATACTGGTACTGATAATGGTACTGGTACTGATACTGGTACTGATACTGGTACTGATAATGGTACTGATACTGGTACTGATACTGGTACTGATAATGGTACTGATACTGGTACTGATACTGGTAATGATAATGGTACTGATAATGGTACTGGTACTGATAATGGTACTGATAATGGTACTGGTACTGATACTGGTACTGATAATGGTACTGATACTGGTACTGGTACTGATAATGGTACTGATAATGGTACTGATACTGGTAATGATAATGGTACTGATAATGGTACTGATACTGGTACTGGTACTGATACTGGTACTGATAATGGTACTGGCACTGATACTGGTACTGATAATGGTACTGGTACTGATACTGGTACTGATACTGGTACTGATAATGGTACTGATACTGGTACTGATACTGGTACTGATAATGGTACTGATAATGGTACTGGTACTGATAATGGTACTGATAATGGTACTGGTACTGATACTGGTACTGGTACTGATAATGGTACTGATACTGGTACTGATACTGGTACTGGTACTGATAATGGTACTGATAATGGTACTGATACTGGTACTGATAATGGTACTGATAATGGTACTGATACTGGTACTGATAATGGTACTGGTACTGATAATGGTACTGATAATGGTACTGGTACTGATAATGGTACTGGTACTGGTACTGATACTGGTACTGATAATGGTAATGAGAAGTTTTGATAGTGACTTGTTTGAGCAACCAGAGAACTAGTGATAAATAGTCGTTTATAAGGATTCTTGTGAAGTTTTGGAATCCAACACAAACAAGGTAGGTCCTTATCGTGAGGAGGTTCAATCCTTGCATTAAAGCAGAATATTATCTCCGTAGAGTAATACGTCTGGTGGACCTGACGCAAGAACAACAGGACAAAGAAACAATAGACGGATAGTGGCAACATCAGATGAAGGGGCAATGGGCCAGGTAGAAGATCACATGGATGTTGAAACCAGCATTGATGTACACAGTGAAACAGACATCAATTTAAATGTTTGGGTTGCAGATAACATTAAAGGGGACATTAGCCCAATCTCCAACATGGTAATCAACAGTTAGTTGACAACTGTACACTCGATGAAACTGACATTGGTGAGCCATCTGTACACTCGATGAAACTGACATTGGTGAACCAGCTGTACAAACGATGAAACTGACAGTTGTGAACCAGCTATACAAACTGACATTGGTGAACCAGCTGTACACAAACTGACATTGGTGAGCCATCTGTACACTCGATGAAACTGACATTGGTGAACCAGTTATACACTCGATGAAACTGACATTAATGAACTGCGAGCGTGACAACAACAATCAAGGGACGGACCCAGTCTTGCGCAAAACCCATCAAATCCGTAGGATGTTGATTTTAAAGTTCTGACCACTGACGGCTTAAACGTATTCTACACTAACGTAGAAACGCCAATGGTTCCGAAGATGGAAGAACTAACACTGATTGTTGAAGAAACAAAAACAGATATTATTGCATTGACTGAGATTTTCCCTAAGCACGCGCTATTCGACCCATGACAAGAAACTTCAGGCTATAATCTGTTCAATCACAAATATTTGAAACGGAACTAGTAAGCAACTTGTATATATTGACTTCTTACATTGAATTCCACTAGTATTGAGTAGTGTATGTCTGCTCGAAATGCCTCCGGAAGCGGAGTGGATTGCATTAAGAAGCACCCCCAGAAGCGAAACAACAGTGTCTGGAATCGTGGGTTCGATCACCGGTAGAAGCACACTACTCTCTTTCCTGTTACACATGATCAGAATTTGCTGGTAATCAGCCAAAAAAATATTTCAGGTCGCTTGATCACCAACAACCCAGCATTTTCTGATCTGGGAGTGGTAGACCTATGTGAGTCTGATACACTTTGGTTTATAAGATGAAGAGTCAAAAAATCGTTTAAAGTTAAATCAATTTAATGAGTTTATTTTCCGAAACAGGATCTGTATATTTAAAAAAAAATACATACATGTAACATTTACTGGGTTGGTTACATCTTGAGGCGAGAAGGAACAAATGACTGTACAACAGCTTTGGGATGGGCACCAGAGGGGAAAAGATCAAGAGGGAGACCAAAAACAACCTGGCGAAGAAAGGTTGAAAAAGAGCACAACCATATAGGATGGAGTAGCTGGAACACCGCAAAAACAGCAGCGAAAGACAGATTGGTTGGAGAAAAAAACGTGGAGAGACTTAAGTTAAGGCAAGAACAAATACTACTCGAAACGGAAATATGGAAACATAACGATAACATCAGGAGTTCCACAAGAGTCTGTAACATGTGCCATATTGTTTGTCATCTACATTAATGACCTAGCTGATAGTCTAGATTCGGAGGCGTACTTGTTCGCAGATGACACAAAAATAATCA
This sequence comes from Mizuhopecten yessoensis, assembly GCF_002113885.1. Taxonomy (NCBI): domain Eukaryota; kingdom Metazoa; phylum Mollusca; class Bivalvia; order Pectinida; family Pectinidae; genus Mizuhopecten; species Mizuhopecten yessoensis. The sequence continues at coordinate 422,292 of NW_018404303.1, read as the reverse complement.
AAGTTATCACCAAAGAAGCTGATCAAACCCTTCTTCAGGAAGATCTCTATAGAATGGAAAGTTGGTACGAAACATGGTTGTTGAAACCACATCCAGGGAAATGTGTTCGAACCACATCCAGGGAAATGTGTTCAAACGACTTTACATACCATCTCGCTGATACAGCTCCACAAAAACCGCAAGCGGAAAAAGACAAAGGTTAGTTTAGTAATTGATAGTAATCTTGAATTCGAAAAACATATTTTTGAAAAAATTAAAAGAGCAAATTCAATGATGGTAATAACAAGGAGATAATTCCGAAACTTGGACAGAGGAACCTTTCTCTTGCTACAAAACAAATCATTAGTGAGAACTCATTTTGATTTCGCGAGCCCTATTTGGTTTCTGTATAAAACAAAAGCATATTGAAAAGAATCGAAGGAGTTCAACCTCCCTTACTCGAATAGACTTGAATGCCTGAATCTATCAACGCTTTTGTATTAGAGACAGCGAGGAGACTGATATGGTTGAACTTCATAAAATCCATCGAATGTTACTGTTTTTAAATAATATGGAAAGATGTGTGAAATCGATCCGGGAACAGAGGAAATTCTTTGAAAATATACCCCCAACCACGAACTTATATAATCTAATTCCGTGCCTCACAAGAGTATAATTATGAAGAGGAAAAATAGTTGTGTCGCCTGCAACGCGAAGCGTCATATATAGGTATTACTTTGTCGTCGTCGTAGTGGTCGGTGGCGTCGTCCGAAACAAGGTTGCCGTGCGATAACTTCCTTGGGTTGATTGAACTCAAACTTCATACAGTGCTTCCTTACTAAAAGTGCTTTCTTTGGGATTGCTTTTCAGGTCCGAAGGTCAAGGTCCAGTTGACTACAAATAGCTTTCCCCCCCGAGCGATAACTAGAGTTCCCTTGGGTTGATTGAACTCAACCTTTATGCAGGGCTTCCTTACTAAAAGTGCTTGCCAGAGATTGCTTTTCAGGTCCGAAGGTCAAAGGTCAAGGTCACCGTTACTATAAAAAGAAAATATGTTTCCGTGCGATAACTTGAGTTCCTCTGGGTTGATTGGACTCAACCTTCATTTAGGGCTTCCTTACTAAAAGTGCTTGCCAGAGATTGCTTTTCATGTTCGAATGTCAAAGGTCTAGGTCACCGTTAATATTAATAGAAAATCTGTTTCCGTGCGATAACTATTATTCGGCTTTAAGTCTCAATTTTCCCCCAAATCATTGACACAAAATATTTTTTGTTTTTACTAATTTAAAATTGGAACAGGAAATTTGACTTAGGCACAACATTCATGCTTGAGTATGAGAACGATTTCATGAATGCAGCCCCAGGAAGAGCGTAGCGGAGTTACCCGAGGTTTACCGAGTGTGCTATGCAAGGGACAGTAACTCTAGACAAGTTCCGGTTAATTTTTCATCTTGCTGGCTCTGATTGTCAGAAAAGTCAAACCATGGGGCAGAAAAATCCTTTGAAAGATTTCATCGCCGGAGGTGCTGGAGGAGTATGCTGCGTTTTTGTAGGCCAACCCCTCGACACTATAAAGGTAACGGGATAAGTATCTGCTGCAGAAAACACCTAGTGTCCCAAGACTGTCGGGTGATGGCCTCTGGTCCGTGACATTTCAATACAACGGTCTCTATCATAAATGCTATAAAAGAGTCAGTCCAAGCCATTGACTTACCTTTCTTTTATCGCAAAGTTTATTTCTTTGATACGGCGTCATGTAATTGTAAGAGCACGGTTTCAACAAATAGTCATGCTTCGTGATAAATATGATAAATGACAAACTAAATTTGTGATGGACTTTGACCCCGAGTTGCAGTCGACACTTGCATGTAAAATTTAAAAGCGCCGTCAAGCTACAACAAACACCGTCAAATCAAAGTCTTCTAAAAAAATAAGACGCATGTTGATCACATAAATGAGATACATAAGTAATGCAGTAGCTCTACAAAGATTGAGTTTGACAATTGTGAAACAATATTTTGAAAAAATATGCAGATTTTTCCCCAACTCCCAAGAAATTCTTGAATAGATGGATATTCATAAAATATACCCATTTGTAATAGGACGAGGAAAAGGAATAAAGATAGTGCTGAGGCCGGGGCTCGAACCCGCAACCCTTGGCTCTCCAGCCCGCTGCTCTACTGCTGAGCTAAAGGGAAATTCCCTACAGCTGACGCTTGTAAGGCAACCCAATTAATCCACATCTTTTACACTATGCCTCCCTTTTTCAAACACCAACCCAGGTTATTTGACTCCCCGACAAGTGTTCTCCTACCTTGAACGGGGAGGGTCAACGGCACCAATTTGTAATAGGATGAGGAAAAGTGATAAAGATAGTGCTGAGGCCGGGGCTCGAACCCGCAACCCTTGGCTCTCCAGCCCGTTGCTCTACTGCTGAGCTAAAGGGAAATTCCCTACAGCTGACGCTTGTAAGGCAACCCAATTAATCCACATCTTTTACACTAGTTTGTAATAGGACGAGGAAAAGTGATAAAGATAGTGCTGAGGCCGGGGCTCGAACCCGCGACCCCTGGCTCTCCAGCCCGATGCTCTGCCGTTGAGCTAAAGGGAAATTCCCCACAGCTGATGCTTGTAAGGCAACCCAATTAATCCACAACTTTTACACTATTCCTCCCTTTTTCAAACACCAACCCAGGTTATTTGTCTCCCCGACAAGTGTTCTCCTATCTTGAAGGGGGAGGGTTAACAGCACCAATTTGTAATAGGACGAGGAAAAGCGATAAAGATAGTGCTGAGGCCGGGGCTCGAACCCGCGACCCCTGGCTCTCCAGCCCGATGCTCTACCGTTGAGCTAAAGGGAAATTCCCCACAGCTGATGCTTGTAAGGCAACCCAATTAATCCACATCTTTTACACATTAAAAGTGGTGTGTTTTCATCATATGTCTATGGAAAAGCCCTTATATGATACACTTGTATGTAGATTATATGTGAATTGAATGAAATTTGAAGGAAATTGTTTTCAGGAAACTCAAGTATTACCCATAAATGCCACACTTTTAATTTGTCATCAGGAGGGCTAGGGGGTGTGTTCTTTAGGTGCTTAGTCTGAGCTTTCTCTGGCCCTGACTCCAGACTTACACATTTTGACAGATAAATGTCCTCCACTTCTCTGGCCCTGACTCCAGACTTACACATTTTGACAGATAGATGTCCTGCACTTCTCTAGCCCTAACTCCAGACTTACACATTTTGACAGATAGATGTCCTGCACCAGGCATCTTATATTGCTATCTGTCCAAATGTCTGAAGTCTTGTGACAATCAGAGCCAGAGAAAACTTGAGCTGTAGGTGCCAATAAGAAGCTATCCTAGACATGCCTGCCTCTGAAAGTTAAAACTGTATCCAAATCAATAAGTGACAATAAAGGTAATTCTATGGCATCACGAAGATTGCAGAATACTTTGTCTTTCCATGAAATATGACTGCAAATATAGAAATGCCAGCCCAAAAAAAAAGAAAGAAAAAATTCAAAGAATACCTTTCTTCCTTTATTGATCCCCAGGTGCGGTTACAGACTATGCCCAAACCAGCACCAGGAGAGAGTCCACTGTATAAAGGAACAATGGATTGCGCTTTACAGACAATGAGGAAAGAGGTAATGTAATTAAACTGTGTGTTTATATTTAGTTTGTCTTTTACGCCAGTGGACAGTATACATGTTTTCAGTCCATCCTCTGGTTCAAGGCTGCAATCAAAGAAAAGTTTATTTAGGTACATACTTATTTGATTATTTCTTTCTCTCACAGGATGTCAAGTTTTATAAACATTGGATGTAAAACAAAGTCATGAAAATTTATTGAAAAAAGTAAATCAACAAAAAATCCATTGGGAAAATGACATAATGTGAAAAACTTATGGCATTTGACTGTATATTAAGGTTTATGTTATGCCTTTTTTCAGGGATTCTTGGGTCTGTACAAAGGAATGGGCACCCCTTTGGCAGGGGTGGCTCCGATGTTTGCCATCTGTTTCTTCGGATTTGGGTTGGGTAAACGGCTACAGCAGAAAAAACCTGGTGACTCTCTGACGTAAGATTTTGACATTGACAACTCTGTTATACCATTCATAAGTTGTATAATTACAAACTCATTTTTGATGTAAAGCCATAGAACATCACATATGAAATAATTCTTTCTGCATAAAGGGTCAACTTCAAGGATATTTCTTTATCCCTTCTCTACTATCTACTACACATACTGTTTAACATCACTGATGTTAAACAGCAAGTGTAGTAGATAGTAGATTCAGATTTCGCCAATCACCAAATAGACACATCATTGACTCATATATGTTTTATTTAGATATGGTCAAATCTTCATGGCTGGAGGGTTAGCTGGAGTATTTACCACAGGGATCATGACCCCGGGAGAGAGGATCAAGTGTCTTCTCCAGGTATGTTTGTACAATGACCCCGGGAGAGAGGGTCAAGTGTCTTCTCCAGGTATGTTTGTACAATGACCCCGGGAGAGAGGGTCAAGTGTCTTCTCCAGGTATGTTTGTACAATGACCCCAGGAGAGAGGGTCAAGTGTCTTCTCAAGGTGTGGTTGTACAATGACCCAAGGAGAGAGTCAAGTGTCTTCTCCAGGTATGTTTGTACAATGACCCAAGGAGAGATGGTCAAGTGTCTTCTCCATGTATGCTTGTTCCATGACCTCAGGAAAAGGGTCAAGTGTCTTCTCTTGGTATGCTTGTACAATGACCCCTGGGGAGAGGGTCAAGTGTCTTCTCAAGGTGTGGTTGTACAATGACCCCAGGAGAGAGTCAAGTGTCTTCTCCAGGTATGTTTGTACAATGACCCCGGGAGAGAGGGTCAAGTGTCTTCTCCAGGCATGTTTGTACAATGACCCCAGGAGAGAGGGTCAATTGTCTTCTCCAGGTATGTTTGTACAATGACCCCAGGAGAGAGGGTCAAGTGTCTTCTTCAGGTATGTTTGTACAATGACCACAGGAGAGGGTCAAGTGTCTTCTCCAGGTATGCTTGTAAAATGACCCCAGGAGAGATGGTCAAGTGTCTTCTCCAGGTATGTTTTTACAATGACCCCAGGAGAGAGGGTCAATTGTCTTCTCCAGGTATGTTTGTACAATGACCCCAGGAGGGAGAGTCAAATGTCTTCTCCAGGTATGTTTGTACAATGCCCCCAGGAGGGAGAGTCAAGTGTCTTCTCCAGGAATGTTTGTACAATGACCCCAGGAGAGAGGGTCAATTGTGTTCTCCAGGTATGTTTGTACAATGACCCCAGGATAGAGGGTCAAGTGTCTTCTCCAGGTATGTTTTTACAATGACCCCAGGAGAGAGGGTCAAGTGTCTTCTTCAGGTATGTTTTTACAATGACCCCAGGAGAGGGTCAAGTGTCTTCTCCAGGTATGCTTGTAAAATGACCCCAGGAGAGATGGTCAAGTGTCTTCTCCAGGTATGTTTTTACAATGACCCCAGGAGAGAGGGTCAAGTGTCTTCTCAAGGTATGTTTGTACAATGACCCCAGGAGGGAGAGTCAAATGTCTTCTCCAGGTATGTTTGTACAATGACCCCAGGAGTGAGGGTCAATTGTCTTCTCCAGGTATGTTTTTACAATGACCCCAGGAGAGAGGGTCAAGTGTCTTCTCCAGGGATGTTAGTACAATGACCCCAGGAGGGAGGGTCAAATGTCTTCTCCAGGTATGTTTTTACAATGACCCCAGGAGGAAGAGTCAAGTGTCTTCTCCAGGTATGTTTGTACAATGTCCCCAGGAGTGAGGGTCAATTGTCTTCTCCAGGAATGTTTTTACAATGACCCCAGGAGAGAGGGTCAAGTGTCGTCTCAAGGTATGTTTGTACAATGACCCCAGGAGGGAGAGGCACGTGTCTTCTCCAGGTATGTTTTTACAATGACCCCAGGAGGGAGGGTCAAGTGTCTTCTCCAGGTATGTTTGTACAATGACCCCAGGAAAGAGGGTCAAGTGTCTTCTCCAGGTATGTTTTTACAATGACACCAGGAGGGAGAGTCAAGTGTCTTCTCCAGGTATGTTTTTACAATGACCCCAGGAGAGAGGGTCAAGTGTCTTCTCAAGGTATGTTTGTACAATGACCCCAGGAGGGAGAGTCACGTGTCTTCTCCAGGTATGTTTTTACAATGACCCCAGGAGGGAGAGTCAAGTGTCTTCTCCAGGTATGTTTGTACAATGACCCCAGGAGAGAGAATCAAGTGTCTTCTCAAGGTATGTTTTTACAATGACCCCAGGAGAGAGGGTCAAATGTCTTCTCCAGGTATGTTAGTACAATGACCCCAGGAGAGAGGGTCAAGTGTCTTCTCCAGGTATGTTAGTACAATGTCCCCAGGATTGAGGGTCAAGTGTCTTCTCCAGGTATGTTTTTACAATGACCGCATAAGAGAGGGTCAATTGTCTTCTACAGGTATGTTAGTGCAATGACCCCAGTAGTGAGGGTCAATTGTCTTCTCCAAGTATGTTTTTACAATGTACCCAGTAGAGAGGGTCAAGTGGCTTCTCCAAGTATGTTAGTACAATGACCCCAGGAGAGAGAATCAAGTGTCTTCTCAAGGTATGTTTTTACAATGACCCCAGGAGAGAGTTTCAAGTGTCTTCTCCAGGTATGTTTGTACAATGACCCCAGGAGAGAGGGTCAAGTGTCTTCTCCAGGTATGTTAGTGCAATGTCCCCAGTAGAGAGGGTCAAGTGTCTTCTCCAAGTATGTTAGTACAATGACCCCAGGAGAGAGTGTCAAGTGTCTTCGTCAGGTATGTTAATACAATGACCCCAGGGGTGAGGGTCAAATGTCTTCTCCAGGTATGTTTTTACAATGACCCCAGGAGAGAGATTCAGGTGTCTTTTCCAGGTATGTTTTTACAATGACCCCAGGAGAGAGATTCAAGTGTCTTCTCCAGGTATGATTTTACAATGTCCCCTGGAGTGAGTGTCAAGTGTCTTCTCCAGGTTTGTTTTTACAATGACCACATGAGAGAGGTCAATTGTCTTCTCCAGGTATGTTTTTACAATGACCACATGAGAGAGATTCAAGTGTCTTTTCCAGGTATGTTAGTACAATGTCCCCAGGAGTGAGTGTCAATTGTCTTCTCCAGGTATGTTAGTGCAATGTCCCCAGTAGTGAGGGTCAATTGTCTTCTCCAGGTATGTTTGTACAATGACCCCAGTAGTGAGGGTCAATTGTCTTCTCCAGGTATGTTAGTGCAATGTCCCCAGTAGTGAGGGTCAATTGTCTTCTCCATGTATGTTAGTACAATGTCCCCAGTACTGAGGGTCAATTGTCTTCTCCATGTATGTTAGTGCAATGTCCCCAGTAGTGAGGGTCAATTGTATTATACAGGTATGTTAGTGCAATGTCCCCAGGAGGGAGGGTCAAGTGTCTTCTCCAGGTATGTTAGTACAATGTCCCCAGTAGAGGGGGTCAAGTGTCTTCTCCAGGTATGTTAGTGCAATGTCCCCAGTAGTGCGGGTCAATTGTCTTCTCCAGGTATGTTAGCACAATGACCCAGGACAGAGGGTCAATTGTCTTCTCCAGGTATGTTAGCACAATGACCCAGGACAGAGGGTCAATTGTCTTCTCCAGGTATGTTTGTACAATGACCCCAGGAGGGAGAGTCAAATGTCTTCTCCAGGTATGTTTTTACAATGACCCCAGGAGGGAGGGTCAAGTGTCTTCTCCAGGCATGTTAGTACAATGTCCCCAGTAGAGGGGGTCAAGTGTCTTCTCAAGGTATGTTAGTGCAATGTCCCCAGTAGTCAGGGTCAATTGTCTTCTCCAGGTATGTTAGTACATTGACCCAGGACAGAGGGTCAATTGTCTTCTCCAGGTATGTTAGTACAATGTCCCCAGTAGTTAGGGTCAATTGTCTTCTCCAAGTATGTTTTTACAATGTCCCCAGGAGAGAGGGTCAAGTGTCTTCTCCAGGTATGTTTGTACAATGACCCCAGGACAGAGGGTCAAGTGTCTTCTCAAGGTATGTTTGTACAATGACCCCAGGAGGGAGAGTCACGTGTCTTCTCCAGGTATGTTTTTACAATGTCCCCAGTAGTGAGGGTCAATTGTCTTCTCCTGGTATGTTATTACAATGGCCCCAGGACAGAGGGTCAATTGTCTTCTCCAGGTATGTTAGCACAATGACCCAGGACAGAGGGTCAATTGTCTTCTCCAGGTATGTTAGCACAATGACCCAGGACAGAGGGTCAATTGTCTTCTCCAGGTATGTTAGCACAATGACCCAGGACAGAGGGTCAATTGTCTTCTCCAGGTATGTTTGTACAATGACCCCAGGACAGAGGGTCAAGTGTCTTCTCAAGGTATGTTTGTACAATGACCCCAGGAGGGAGAGTCAAATGTCTTCTCCAGGTATGTTTTTACAATGACCCCAGGAGGGAGAGTCAAGTGTCTTCTCCAGGTATGTTTGTACAATGACACCAGGCGGGAGAGTCAAATGTCTTCTCCAGGTATGTTTTTACAATGACCCCAGGAGAGAGGGTCAAGTGTCTTCTCCAGAGTGTCTTCTCCAGGTATGTTTTTACAATGTCCCCAGTAGTGAGGGTCAATTGTATTATGCAGGTATGTTAGTGCAATGTCCCCAGTAGTGAGGGTCAATTGTCTTCTCCAGGTATGTTAGTACAATGACCCAGGACAGAGGGTCAATTGTCTTCTCCAGGTATGTTAGTGCAATGTCCCCAGGAGTGAGGGTCAATTGTCTTCTCCTGGTATGTTTTTACAATGACCCCAGGACAGAGGGTCAATTGTCTTCTCCAGGGATGTTAGTACAATGACCCCAGGAGAGAGGGTCAAGTGTCTTCTCCAGGTATGTTAGTGCAATGTCCCCATTAGTACAATGTCCCCAGTAGTGAGGGTCAATTGCCAGGTCTGTTAGTGTTAGTACAATGACCCCAGGAGAGAGGGTCAAGTGTCTTCTCCAAGTATGTTTTTACAATGACCCCAGGACAGAGGGTCAAGTGTCTTCTCCAGGTCTGTTAGTGCAATGTCCCCAGGAGTGAGGGTCAATTGTCTTCTCCAGGGATGTTAGTACAATGACCCCAGGAGAGAGAGTCAAGTGTCTTCTCCAAGTATGTTTTTACAATGACCCCAGGAGGGAGTATCAATTGTCTTCTCCAGGTATATTAGTGCAATGTCCCCAGGAGTGAGGGTCAATTGTCTTCTCCAGGGATGTTAGTGCAATGTCCCCAGTAGTGAGGGTCAATTGTCTTCTCCTGGTATGTTTTTACAATGACCCCAGGAGGGAGAATCAATTGTCTTCTCCAGGTATATTAGTGCAATGTCCCCAGGAGTGAGGGTCAATTGTCTTCTCCAGGTATATGAGTGCAATGTCCCCAGGAGGGAGAATCAATTGTCTTCTCCAGGTATATTAGTGCAATGTCCCCAGGAGTGAGGGTCAATTGTCTTCTCCAGGTATGTTTTTACAATGACCCCAGGAGTGAGGGTCAAGTGTCATCCCCAGGTTTGTTAGTACAATGACCCCAGGAGAGAGGGTCAAGTGTCTTCTACAGATATGTTAGTGCAATGTCCCCAGTAGTGAGGGTCAATTGTATTATACAGGTATGTTTTTGCAATGACCGCATGAGAGAGGGTCAAGTGTCTTCTACAGGTATGTTAGTGCAATGTCCCCAGTAGTGAGGGTCAATTGTCTTCTCCAAGTATGTTTTTACAATGACCTCAGCGGAGAGAGTCAAGTGTCTTCTCCAGGTATGTTAGTACAATGACCGTTGTACAATACGTACTTCAGGATAGATTTTATTTTCATAATGGTCCACATTTTAGAGTTTACTTACCTTACTTGTATTTTTCCAGGTCCAAGCTGATTCAAAGATGAAGAAATATGCTGGTCCCTTGGACTGTGCTAAGCAGCTATACCGTGAGGGTGGTATTCGCAGTATCTACAAGGGCACAGCAGCAACACTCCTTCGAGGTAGGGGAAGTATTAGGGCTCCAAGGGATAGTTAGACACCTAATATTTTATGTATGAAGGGCACAGCAGCAACACTCCTCCGGAGTAGGGGAAGTATTAGGACTCCAAGGGATGGTTAGACACCTAATATTTTATATATGAAGGGCACAGCAGCAACACTCTTTCGAAGTAGGGGAAGTATTTGGACTCCAAGGGATGGTTAGACACCAAATATGTTATATAAGGGCACAGCAGCAACACTCCTCAGAGGTAAGTGAAGTATAAGGTCTCCAAGGGATGGTTAGACACCAAATATTTCATAAGGGCACAGCAGCAACACTCCTCAGAGGTAAGTGAAGTATAAGGTCTCTAAGGGATGGTTAGACACCAAATATTTCATATATGCACAGCAGCAACACTCCTCAGAGGTAGGGGAAGTATTAGGTCTCCAAGGGATGGTTAGACACCAAATATTTCATAAGGGCACAGCAGCAACACTCCACAGAGGTAAGTGAAGTATTAGGTCTCCAAGGGATGGTTAGACACCAAATATTTCAGAAGGGCACAGCAGCAACACTCCTCAGAGGTAGGGGAAGTATTAGGTCCCCAAGGGATGGTTAGACCCCAAATATTTCATAAGGGCACAGCATCAACACTCCACAGAGGTAAGTGAAGTATTAGGTCTCCAAGGGATGGGTAGACACCAAATATTTCACAAGGGCACAGCGGCAACATTCCTCAGAGGTAGGGGAAGAATTAGGTCTCCAAGGGATGGTTAGAAACCAAATATTTCAGAAGGGCACAGCCGCAACACTCCTCAGAGGTAGGGGAAGTATTAGGTCTCCAAGGGATGGTTAGACACCAAATATTTCACAAGGGCACAGCAGCAACATTCCTCAGAGGTAGGGGAAGTATTAGGTCTCCAAGGGATGGTTAGACACCAATTATTTCATAAGGGCACAGCAGCAGCACTCCTCAGAGGTAGGGGAAGTATTAGGTCTCCAAGGGATGGTTAGACACCAAATATTTCATAAGGGCACAGCAGCAACACTCCTCAGAGGTANAGTATTAGGTCTCCAAGGGATGGTTAGACACCAAATATTTCATATGGGCACAGCAGCAACACTCCTCAGAGGTAGGGGAAGTATTAGGTCTCCAAGGGATGGTTAGACACCAAATATTTCATATGGGCACAGCAGCAACACTCCTCAGAGGTAGGGGAAGTATTAGGTCTCCAAGGGATGGTTAGACACCAAATATTTCATATGGGCACAGCAGCAACACTCCTCAGAGGTAGGGGAAGTATTAGGTCTCCAAGGGATGGTTAGACACCAAATATTTCATATGGGCACAGCAGCAACACTCCTCAGAGGTAGGGGAAGTATTAGGTCTCCAAGGGATGGTTAGACACCAAATATTTCATATGGGCACAGCAGCAACACTCCTCAGAGGTAGGGGAAGTATTAGGTCTCCAAGGGATGGTTAGACACCAAATATTTCATATGGGCACAGCAGCAACACTCCTCAGAGGTAGGGGAAGTATTAGGTCTCCAAGGGATGGTTAGACACCAAATATTTCATATGGGCACAGCAGCAACACTCCTCAGAGGTAGGGGAAGTATTAGGTCTCCAAGGGATGGTTAGACACCAAATATTTCATATGGGCACAGCAGCAACACTCCTCAGAGGTAGGGGAAGTATTAGGTCTCCAAGGGATGGTTAGACACCAAATATTTCATATGGGCACAGCAGCAACACTCCTCAGAGGTAGGGGAAGTATTAGGTCTCCAAGGGATGGTTAGACACCAAATATTTCATATGGGCACAGCAGCAACACTCCTCAGAGGTAGGGGAAGTATTAGGTCTCCAAGGGATGGTTAGACACCAAATATTTCATATGGGCACAGCAGCAACACTCCTCAGAGGTAGGGGAAGTATTAGGTCTCCAAGGGATGGTTAGACACCAAATATTTCATATGGGCACAGCAGCAACACTCCTCAGAGGTAGGGGAAGTATTAGGTCTCCAAGGGATGGTTAGACACCAAATATTTCATATGGGCACAGCAGCAACACTCCTCAGAGGTAGGGGAAGTATTAGGTCTCCAAGGGATGGTTAGACACCAAATATTTCATATGGGCACAGCAGCAACACTCCTCAGAGGTAGGGGAAGTATTAGGTCTCCAAGGGATGGTTAGACACCAAATATTTCATAAGGGCACAGCAGCAACACTCCTCAGAGGTAGGGGAAGTATTAGGTCTCCAAGGGATGGTTAGACTTCAGCTGTAATTTGAATTAAACATGCAATAGGACAAGACTACAAAGTAACCCTTAAATCAATTAATTCTAAATTATCATAATTAAGATATTGTCATTACTTTTTGGTGTGATACTCTCAATTATTTTTTTGTTGCTACTGTTTAATATATCGCTATGAATCAATTTTTTAAATTGTTTACATGTATTTTCAGACATCCCAGCTAGTGGAATGTACTTCATGAGTTATGAGTGGCTACAACATACCCTAACTCCTAAAGGAGGAAGGTAGGTCCGGGTTCAAACCTTGGGAAACATTGAAACTTTGACTCAAGAATTGTTTAACTTCTGATGCATTGAGATCCTTTATATACTGCATCAGACAAATGGTATTACTAAGTGACAGAACACGAGGCAAGAAATTCAATTGGAATCTGTAAATATTGTATTTTATGTAAATTAAAAAATATATTGTTCATGTACACTGTAGTATGTTCTCGCACAGTTAATTGGTTTACTACAATTTATTATTTCCTGATGATCAGACCTTGATTTGGGTTTGAAACAGAAAGAAATTTGGCTTTTATGAAAGTTTGATCCGTAAATAGAATATCACTATAAATATCAGTAGTGTTGTATGAGGGGAAAATTTGGACTTGACGTTAGTTCGATACATCAAGAAATCTGAATCTATAAAGTTCAATACATGGAAGTTTGACTATGTATAGGGAATGTATTGTTTCTGTCACATATCCTCAAATATAGGGAATGTATTGTTTCTGTCACATATCCTTAAATATAGGGAATGTATTGTTTCTGTCACATATTCTTAAATATAGGGAATGTATTGTTTCTGTCACATATCCTTAATAGTAGTTTCAGGGCCTGAACTTCCTTGACCGGCCATGCAGATTGTACATTTTAGGATGTGTCTGTGTCACCCACTTAACCCTTTCACCCCAATGTAACTTTAGTAGACTGTACCATGCATTGATCTGGATAAATCCATTATGGTCTACAGTGGTGAAAGGGTTAAATCTAGCTGACGTTGACTTATATTTTCTGGACCACTGAGCATAACAAAAAGTTCTTTGTCACTGTTTTTCCAATTTTTTTCATGTAGATTCATGACACTTCATATTTCAATTGATCTAGGGGTGAAGGCATGTAGGTCACTAAATCTAGGTCACAGTGACCTATATTTTTCAGTCAACTAAACAATAAATGTAATACATGTTCTCCTCAAGATTGACCATACTTAAAAACGTGCTGTTACAATCCATGGCTGAATGTGTATAGCACCACAACTAGCTCAAACTTACTTACCTTTTCCAATCCACTTTAGAATCCCAGTCCCGCTGCACTGTGGCTTTTCCTATAAACAGTTACCTCCTCTCAATTCCGTTTTAGATTCAACTGTAGCACAGTTAGACCAGGACACTTTTGATGACTGGTCAAGCTCTGTTAGAGCGATAGTAAAACAATCTGAGGTCAAGGGTCAAATTTCCCGGTGTAGCCCTGCTGAATTTTACAACTCACCAACACTGTTGTTACATTTTGAACTTTTATTTTAAAAGTGGTGATGCAACTTTCATCTAAATTGTCACACATCATGAATGATTATATGCTGACAAGGAGAAACAAAATGGTTTGTTCAGATTTTGTGTATAATTCCTCCTGTTTTATCGTTAAGCACTATAATAGAATAAATCAGCTTGTTTGCTAAGATAAGTTCATTCAGCTGATTCCCCTGTGATTATTTGATAGGATGAGAGAGTTTTGATTTGGTGATTTTGCAGTCGTGACGACCTGAGTGTTGGGCGTACCCTGCTCGCCGGAGGAATAGCTGGTATCTGTAATTGGGCTGTGGCTCTTCCAGCAGATGTTCCCAAATCAAGGCTACAGACAGGTACGTTATCTCCCCTGGATCCTAAAACTTAACTATAAGTCAGGGGTAGAATTTAAGTGTTTTGACCAGGTAGACAGCTGGGCTAGTACATCCTGAAATTTACCAGTCCTAGGCAAATGTTACTAGCCAAGAATTTTCATACATTTCAAAAAAATAAATATAAAAAATACCAATGCAAAAAGCATTATTAACAGTTTAATTCAACAATGACTAGCGGCTACACTCATATCGATATGCTGCTTACTTCGTTCATTTGCCGAAATCGACTGTTGTGAAATTTACAACATAGATAGATTTACATTCGGCTTCCGTTGACGCAAACTCGACACAACACTTACAAAGTATCGCCTCTTCGTGGATATATATTACATGCATCACTTAAAACATTTTAGTATATAACTCATAGAGAGACTATGTTATACATACAGACACACAAATTAACACATATTGAAACATTTTAGTATATAATTCATAGAGAGGTACTTTATTATACATACAGACACACAAATTAACACATATTGAAACATTTTAGTATATAATTCATAGAGAGACTATGTTATACATACAGACACACAAATTAACACATATTGAAACACATTATACCAGGCAGCATTACCATGTTTCACTATGCATATCATCAATGATTTGAAAACTTAAAGATGAGTAGTTTTCCCCTTTTTCATTTTAAATAATCAGTATTGATTAATTAATCTTGCATTCAGAATGGAAAGTTCAAAAGCTATGTGAACCTGCCCTTATGAAGAAGAAAGCGTAGTTTGAACACCGTTATTTTATTTGTTGACAGCCCCTGCGGGTATGTACCCCAATGGTATCCGTGACGTGATCCGACAGCTGATCAAGGAGGATGGTATCATGTCACTTTACAAAGGGTTCACGCCTGTCATGCTCAGAGCATTCCCAGCCAATGCTGTAAGTACCAGTTTGTTTGTTAACACTCCATCAGTCTGTTTATACTCCCATCAGTCTGTCTGTTTACACTCCATCAGTCTGTCTGTTTACACTCCATCAGTCTGTTTACACTCCATCAGTGTGTCTGTTTACACTCCATCAGTGTGCCTGTTTACACTCCATCAGTCTGTTTATACTCCCATCAGTCTGTCTGTGTACACTCTATCAGTCTGTTAACACTCCATCAGTCTGTCTTTATACTCCATCAGTCTGTATTTATACTCCATCAGTGTGTCTGTTTACACTCCATCAGTCTGTTTACACTCCATCAGTCTGTTTATACTCCATCAGTCTGTTTACACTCCATCAGTCTGTATTTACACTCCATCAGTCCGTCTGTTTTCACTCCATCAGTCTGTCTGTGTACACTCCATCAGTCCGTCTGTTTTCACTCCATCAGTGTGTCTGTGTACACTCCATCAGTCTGTATTTACACTCCATCAGTCTGTCTGTTTTCACTCCATCAGTCTGTCTGTGTACACTCCATCAGTCTGTCTTTACACTCCATCAGTGTGTCTGTTTACACTCCATCAGTCTGTCTTTATACTCCATCAGTGTGTCTGTTTACACTCCATCAGTCTGTCTATACTCCATCAGTCTGTTTATACTCCATCAGTCTGTTTACACTCCATCAGTCTGTATTTACACTCCATCAGTCTGTCTGTTTTCACTCCATCAGTCTGTCTTTGTACACTCCATCAGTCTGTCTTTACACTCCATCAGTGTGTCTGTTTACACTCCATCAGTCTGTCTTTATACTCCATCAGTGTGTCTGTTTACACTCCATCAGTCTGTTTACACTCCATCAGTCTGTTTATACTCCATCAGTCTGTTTACACTCCATCAGTCTGTATTTACACTCCATCAGTCTGTCTGTTTTCACTCCATCAGTCTGTCTTTGTACACTCCATCAGTCCGTCTGTACACTCCATCAGTGTGTCTGTTTACACTCCATCAGTCTGTATTTATACTCCATCAGTGTGTCTGTTTACACTCCATCAGTCTGTTTACACTCCATCAGTCTGTTTATACTCCATCAGTCTGTTTACACTCCATCAGTCTGTATTTACACTCCATCAGTCTGTCTGTTTTCACTCCATCAGTCTGTCTGTGTACACTCCATCAGTCCGTCTGTTTTCACTCCATCAGTGTGTCTGTGTACACTCCATCAGTCTGTATTTACACTCCATCAGTCTGTCTGTTTTCACTCCATCAGTCTGTCTGTGTACACTCCATCAGTCTGTCTTTACACTCCATCAGTGTGTCTGTTTACACTCCATCAGTCTGTCTTTATACTCCATCAGTGTGTCTGTTTACACTCCATCAGTCTGTCTGTTTTCACTCCATCAGTCTGTCTTAAAACTCCATCAGTCTGTATTTACACTCCATCAGTCTGTCTGTTTTCACTCCATCAGTCTGTCTTAAAACTCCATCAGTCTGTATTTACACTCCATCAGTCTGTCTGTTTTCACTCCATCAGTCTGTCTTAAAACTCCATCAGTCTGTATTTACACTCCATCAGTCTGTCTGTTTTCACTCCATCAGTCTGTCTTAAAACTCCATCAGTCTGTCTTTACACTCCATCAGTCTGTCTGTTTTCACTCCATCAGTCTGTCTTAAAACTCCATCAGTCTGTCTTTATACTCCATCAGTCTGTCTGTTTACACTCCATCAGTCTGTCTGTTTTCACTCCATCAGTCTGTCTTAAAACTCCATCAGTCTGTCTTTATACTCCATCAGTCTGTCTGTTTACACTCCATCAGTCTGTCTGTTTTCACTCCATCAGTCTGTCTTAAAACTCCATCAGTCTGTCTTTATACTCCATCAGTCTGTATTTACACTCCATCAGTGTGTCTGTGTACACTCCATTAGTCTGTTTACACTCCATCAGTCTGTCTGTTTACACTCTATCAGTCTGTTTACACTCCATCAGTGTCTGTTTACACTCCATCAGTCTGTTTACACTCCATCAGTGTGTCTGTTTACACTCCATCAGTCTGTCTGTTTACATTTCATTAGTCTTTCTGTTTACACTCAGTCAATCTCTGTTTTCACTCCATCAGTCTCTGTTTACACTCCATCAGTCTGTCTATGTACACTCCATCAGTCTGTCTGTGTAAAATATTGTTTTCAGACAAAAATTTACTTTGATTAAATAATAAAAAAAACTTACAGTCGGGGTCCCAATATTTCAGCCTCTTGGCCTTCAAGGGAGAAAGTGTTGTCTTGTTTGGCAAATGATGATGTTAAAATAACTTGTGCATTTGCACAGTGTCAAAGACACCAAACTGTCCTCAGCATGTGGGTGGTAGCAAGGCTGTCAATCAAATTCACCTACCTTGGTAAATATCTCCAGCTTGAGGATTGTGTAAAAGATGTGTAATATACAGACTTTAAAAAGTTACCACATCCTATTAACAGCTATTGTCGTCTAAGGACGTGCCAGGTTTTGCAATCTTCAGCTGTTGGTAATTTCTCGAGCTCAGTGGTAGAGGGTAGCTAGAGAATTTAACCGGTTTGATCCTGTGAGGAGACTCCTTGTTGTTGTGTTATTCCTTCCAAATACACATATCACTTCCAAAGAGATATAACTTATCATTTTAATTTACTTGTGTTAATAAATTATTTGATTATTGTTTTATCAACATCTTCATCTTTTTAGGCATGTTTCCTTGGATACGAAGTGACGATGAAGGGACTCAACTGGATGTCTCCAGATAATTGATGCTAGCTGATCATATAGACTGTACAGTGTCTAAAAAGTGTAGTACGGTACTAGATACCTTTATATGCATCTAACCTTTGGCCTCTACTGACCTCTTTGAGGTTAGTCAGGGGTTAGAGGTTAATTATTCAGTGTCCTTGAACTTGAGAAGGTAATCTCAGGGCTGTGTGATATTTAAAACTGTTTGTGTGGGACAGCATGGGAAGAGTGTTGATATACAGACTGTGATGTTTGTCATGTGAGAATGGTGATAAATATATACACTAACCTGAAAGGTAATGAGTGTGATACACCTAGACATTCAAATCATGTTGCACTTTTTTTTTTAGTCTAAAATATCATTAAACAAACCGTACTTTTTTTTTTTTTTTGAAATCTTTTGCAAAATAAAGAATTATTAAGTTTTGTTGAGTGACTCTTATCATATCTGAATGCTTTTTACCTGAACTTAGTTTTTTGTTCGAAATACCTAAATATTTGATTTAGCTGAATGCAATCTTTTGTTTAAGCTACCCAGTCATAACTGAATGTTGATTGAGCTGAATTCAGTCATTTGTTTCAGTAACCGTCATACCTAAATGTTGACCTACCAGAATTCAGTCATTTGTTTCAGTAACCGTCATACCTAAATGTTGACCTACCTGAATTCAGTAATTTGTTTCAGTAGCTGTCATACCTAAATGTTGACCTACCTGAATTCAGTCTTTTGTTTCAGTAACCGTCATACCTAAATGTTGACCTACCTGAATTCAGTAATTTGTTTCAGTAGCTGTCATACCTAAATGTTGACCTACCTGAATTCAGTCTTTTGTTTCAGTAACCGTCATACCTAAATGTTGACCTACCTGAATTCAGTAATTTGTTTCAGTAGCTGTCATACCTAAATGTTGACCTACCTGAATTCAGTCTTTTGTTTCAGTAGCTGTCATACCTAAATGTTGACCTACCTGAATTCAGTAATTTGTTTCAGTAGCTGTCATACCTAAATGTTGACCTACCTGAATTCAGTCTTTTGTTTCAGTAGCTGTCATACCTAAATGTTGACCTACCTGAATTCAGTAATTTGTTTCAGTAGCTGTCATACCTAAATGTTGACCTACCTGAATTCAGTCTTTTGTTTGATTTGCCCTATCATACATAAATGTTGGTTATTAACCTGAATGCATTTTTTGTTAGCATTACTCTTTTATACCTGAGTGTGAATTTACCTGAATCCAGTTGTTAGTCAACATACGGGTAAATACCACATTTACAAACAATCAACTAGGTCCCAGGCTGGGAATATGTGTACCTGGTAGTAGAAAGTCAACCCTGTATGTTAGAATGACAGAAACTGCATTCTCGCTACAAAACAGCAGCTGTGCTTTAAAGATTTCTTTTCTGTTTTTTTGCGATCCATTCATTTTATTTTTTGTGAAAGTTGTTATACATGTATACACATATACAAGGGAAAAAATCAGCATGGAGGAAATACATTGACATTAATTTCAACAAGATTTTTCAAGTTTAATTGAGATTCCAAACTAATAAATTTGCTTTAAAGAGAAGTAATGTCTAGTAAGACTGATTCTGCCTATAAAGACCTCATATCTAAATCTACCTGTGTGTACCATGTCTATAAAAACAGTGATCACCTGTCTGTAAATACCACAGCATCGGTCTCTATGAAGATGTTTGGCAGTAGGTTTTTATTGACATAGGGGGCCCACACATTATGACAGAACACATCGTACTAAGATCATATTAAAGTATTATAATAATCATATCTCTAAATTATTGTTTCAGTTCTCTATCGTTGTATCTTGTCTAAGCTCTAGTTCATTTTCTTTCTTGTGTTGATAATGTTGTGAGCATATCTAAGCAATTTGTTTCAGTTATTATATTTTATGTAATCAGATTTAATAAATTATTTTTGAACACAATGAATCCTGATGTTCTCTGTTGTAACCAGCTGATTTTCCGTGATCAAAAACTGAATTCACCCTTTTTTACGTAAACATTGAGTTTCTTCATAGATTTGCATTTAAGCTGTATCTGTAAAAGCCCTTTTCAAGGTGACCTGAGTCACTCACATGACCTATGGCGAGTGATTTTCGTTGATCATTGTGCATCATTAGTAAATTACAATTATATTTCCAACTTTTCAGAAACTGTCAGTTTCTGATGAACATTTATCTGTCATCAGCATTAGGTACGGACTAGAATTTATGCTCAAGAAGGGACTGGCCCACTTCTCCTACCCCTCCAGTAAAACACAGAACACAATTCCTCGAACCTTCCAAATGATACATCTGCAAGTTATAAACAAAGCCCTTTTCAGGAAATTATACTTGGATGATAAGAATTTGACTCTAAACTGAAGTAAACATGAACCCTTCCTAGGGGACTGAGCCATATTATAGATAAGTGAACCCAGTGACATACAATATAATTCCACTTAGGTGGCAACAGGCTTCTTGTGGTTCTGCAATAAGGAGCAGTTGGGAGGATTTTTTTCCTGAATTTTTCACTGACAATGGCAGCCATCATGCATCCCAAAAACGTGTCCATTCCACACAAGATGAAATTTGCTCAATCAAATCCCATTTTTAGCTCGCCTATTATAAGAATAAGGGGGGCTAATGTAGTCCTCCCACTTTACTCAGGTTAAAGATTTTTCCAGACGACGTTTTACCATCCAACTCCATACACTGATGTCTATTATAAGGTTGAGGCATTTGTATGGAGTGTAAGCAATGTGCTGAACCATAATTTAGGGGCCCAAAACAGCTTAATTGGGCTTTATTGAAGTTTTGAGCAAGCTTTTATGCCCAGTGTTGGATCACCACCACCAATAGGCTGTTGTCTATGTCACGTTGTCTGGTCATCTCTTCTTTAGAAATGTACAACATGTTGGGGTACAGCAAAACCTGGTTATATTGCCACCATTTGTTCACAGATATGTTGGCATTATAAAGGATTTTGGCAATAAATTGAGGGAAACGTAAAAAGGAATTCTTGTTAAGAAAAACAATTAAGGCACCTTGAAATATGTTGGTGATAAGCAAGGTGGCAAATGAAATGATGGGCGTTATATCAAGGTTTTACTCTATTGATATTTGCTATCTTATAATAACATATATAATAATAGGCGAGCTATGCTATTCTTCAACAGCTGTTGTTCAATAATAGTTCTCATTGCAATCAGGATACCCTTTTTATACACCCGTCAAATTTTGAAGGGAGTATTATGGTATGGGGTTGTCCGTCTGTTCGGCATAAACTTTTGTTTGTCCGGCAATCTTCTCCTACATTTTTCGACTGATCTCTTTGAAACCTAGTATACATTATAATCATGATATGAAGTTGTGTCTCCCTTAAAAGAATTTCGATTCGACGACTTTTGCAAAAGTAATTGCCCTTTGTTCATTTCATTTTTTGATTTTTTGTCCAGAGATTTTCTCCTACATTATTTATAGCATGTCAGCTAACCACTCTTAGAATGATGCAGATCTTATTTCAATGTAGGAAAGTATATAACACTATAAGGCATTCGACGGGTGTAAATTGTTCCGCCCGCAGTACTCTTGTTATTATTCACAAATAAATTGAAATTATGAATGAAGTTGGTCTAATAAAACACTAGTTATAACTGCAAATTGCTCTGCCAATCAGAGGCGATAACATCGATCTTGAATCAAAGTGTTAATTAAAGTGACCAAATTATGACAGAATTTGTTCAAGGACAAAAACAAAAAGAACATCATTTTACAGCAAAACGATACCATCGATAAGTTTTATTCAGCTTTTAGGTCCTTGATAAAACTCAGATCTGGACAACATTTGTGAGAATTCTGTTTTCATTGATTAAACTATAGAAGAATTAATAAAGCAAGCCAAAACAATTGTGTTAAAAATTAACTTTATTAAGCATTTGGAAATGTATACCTTGATAAAGTTTCTAGTATACCTAGAAGGTGAATTAGAGAATGTGTTTATTTCATGATAAATACAATGTACAAATACATACCACTTACATACATAAATAATATAGATAGGCAAGATGTCCGCCAAGTAGAAATAGTCTGACGGACAAATGCATGCATTGTTACCCCCCTACCTAATATCCTGGCTGACATGTTCAATAGACCACGAAGGAACAGGTTAATAAGTTGGTGAGCTCATTCTCATAAGATCAGCTGACAAATTACAAACTGACAAGCATCTGAACTTAACTTTACAGAAACCTTAAGAAGATGCAAATTTTCAAGTTTCAAATAATATAAACCATTGATGAAGTATGAAATTTAACCAAATCAAATTTTGAACCTGAATGCTGAAAAAACTGTTGGCACTTTATATTGACCGTAGTCACAGGTAACAATGACATGTAGATTATCCAGACAATTACGAAATGCACCAAGTTACGCAGGTAACTCTTAAATATACATCTCACCATGTGATATAATGGTAACCTTGGTAACACATAAACAGATTGCTGTCTTAGAACTTAATAAAAATCTTTCTGTTACTGAATCAAGACAGTGGAACTGTTAGAATGGTACAGTAATTTTTATCAGAGATTGAAATTATTCAGATATCTGTTATTTGTCTGACCATTTTGACCACACATCATGTCTTGAAGGGAGACAGTGAATAGATTTTGTTTGGACAATTACCCAAGGCATTAGCTATTTACAGACTTCATATCAATCCCTAGCAAGTGTTAAAATGGAAAGTTCAAATGAATTCTGTATGCCAAATTAGAGAGTTCTACTACCTAAATCTTCAAAAGCACATTTTGTTAAGTCAACTCCCCCATCCATTCATAAGAACGAGTCCTTTATAAACTATAGGGATGACCAGGTTTATTCACATGACCATTCACGTATACAAAACACCATTCACGTATACAAAACAATCTCCACCAAAAGTTGTTCTCGTCATTTCACCTTGGTGTCAATATGTGTCTATCAGTCAATAACAGCTTGGTGTAAATATGGGTCAATAACAGCTTGGTGTAAATATCGGTCAATAACACCTTGGTGTAAATATCGGTCAATAACACCTTGGTGTAAATATTGGTCAATAACACCTTGGTGTAAATATCGGTCAATAACAGCTTTCAGTAGGATTTGTTTACACTCTTCTTCATAATGAAATATAATGGTAAAAATATTGATACTTATATATATCAAATCTAAGTTATGTCATAAGTTTCTTCCACGGAGAACACGTCCTTCTCAGTCCAGCGTTGCTCGGTAGCTCCCATTTAATATCTGAAAGTCCCTGATGAAATTTCTTCATTAATCCTGTTAAATAGAGATTCACATCAAAAGACTTACATAAATCTTTAAAATTTGTTTTAAATATCAGACTATAAATAAAATATTACAGATTTCTTAATAGAATTGTTACAGAAAACAAGATACACAATGGACAAGGTATTTAGGAATGTGATTCACACTTACAGAAAATACATAATCATAGATATTACTACATTTGTACAATAATAAATAACTCAAATATGAAATGTCAATAATGGAATTAAAAATTCAGTTTCTCAAATATCATGCTACTCGTGTAAATCAAATATTTACCTACCTTTAAATGTCCCTAAAAACGCTTGAGGAATTCTTCAGCACTGACACGGGCCCTGGAGTTGACAGCTAGTTTCATTTCGCTAATTTCTTTATCAATTTCTTCCATGAAGTGGATGACGAAGTCGACCAGCTTGTGTTTGTACATCTGTTCTGCATGGAAATTTGTGACGAGGAAACTGATATCGTAGCCCTGAGGAGAAATAAGACATACAAAATAAGTAAAGCTGCTATAACTGGTATTATTATACCTCTACTGAGTTTTCCCTATATAAAAACAATACTATAAAATCTGCCCTTAAATCACTAAAATCTCTCCATCCGAGAGCTACTCCCTCCCCAAATCAGGACTACTCCCTGCCAGAAAGAGGACTACTCCCTCATGAATATTTGTAGGTGGAGCTTATAAGATTTCAACCAGTGAAAACATTGGTAGGCGGAGCTTATAAGATTTCAACCAATGAAAACATTGGTAGGCGGAGCTTATAAGATTTCAACCAGTGAAAACATTGGTAGGCGGGGCCTTCTCCATGACGCTCGTGAAGTCATATTTTCAGAACCAAATGACAACAGTGAAAATGGCCACCGATAAAGGCCGTTTTGTTGTAAAGAGGAGTTACAGCAGATTTTGGACGCTAAACGTAACCTAAATACAAAAGCTGTTATAAAGACTGCAGTGAATTCACTTCAAACTTATTTAACAGAACGGAATGCCGAAAGCGTCGAAGAGTATGGTCATGCAAGCTCTTTTAAAACAAAGTGGATAGGACTAGTTCTAGATATGCATATGGTAGGAAAACAATGGTGACTATGAGATTCAGTCTATAAAAACACTTCTTGAATGCTAGGAATGAAGTTATCATCAACGACGATGCATACAGTACTTCCAATTGTATTTTTTTCTCTTTCTGTCTTTGAAATTGTAAAAGGAAATGAATAAATAAATTCATTGGTTAAATTGCCTTTTCTGGGTGAATAATTTGTTTCGTTACAATAAAACAGTTATAGAATGGGTAATTCGGGAAATAGCACATTTATGGTCCCCCTTGGTGGAAAACTATTCCCCTCGACGGCTTCGCCGCCTTGGAAAATAGTTTTTCACCTCGGGGGACCATGAATGTGCTATTTCCCGAATTACCCATTCTATAACTGTATATTATTATACCTCTTATGAGTTTCCCTATATAAAAACAATACAATAAAATGTCCTATTTCCCTAAAATCACTTATGTCTCTCCATCTGAGGGCTACTCCCTCCCCAAATTAGTACTACTCCCTGCAAGAAAGGACTACTCCCTCCCAGGAAGAAGACTACTCCCTCATGAATATTTGTAGGTGGAGCTTATAAAATTCCAACCAATGAAAACATTTGGTAGGCGGGGCCTTCTCTGTGACGCAAGCGACGTCACAATTCAGATTCTAACGACAACAGCGAAAATGGCCATCGATGTGGGCCGTTTTGATACATGTAATCTTACTGATCAGGAATAACAGCATATTTTGGACGCTAAAAGTATAGCTTAAATACAAAAGCTGCTGTTAAACCAGTACTTTAAACTTATTTAACTGAAAGGAATGCCGGGGGCGTCGATTATTAGGACAGAGCAAGCTCAGAAGAGGCGAACGTGTGTCCACGCAAGTTTTATGCTTAAAAAAGTGGATGGGACTAAATATGGTAGGAAATCAATGGTGACTATAAGATAAGGTCTAGAAAAACAATTCTTGAATTCTAGAAATGAAGATATCATCAACAACGATGAATACAGCACTTCCAATTTTGATAAGTTTTTTCTCTTTGAAATTGTTTAAAAAATAAATTCATAAATTCATTTGTTAAATTGCCTTAATTTGTTTCGTTATAATAAAACAGTTATAGAATGGGTAATTCGTGAAAAAGCAAATTTATGGTCACCCTTGGTGAAAAACTATTTCCCTCGGCGGCTTTGCTGCCTCTGGAAATAGTTGTTAACCTCGGGGGACCATAAATTTGCTATTTCCCTCATACCCATTCTATAACTGTATACTGTATAGTTGGTATTTAATATCTATTTTAGTCACCATGACAACCAAAAATACTCTTAGGCAATTACAATGTAGTCATTGGTTCGAATGTCACATCATCATCTCACAACTGAAAAATGAAGTTCTCATATTTCAAGTTCTCGTATTTCAAGTTCTCGTATTTCATTTTTGCTTAACATACAGTTCCTTTTATACACTAAAATATTTTAAAGACAAAAGCAATATAGTGAGGCTCCTAACTCATTCCTTTTGTTGTTTACTTTTTTTCTCTGGGACGACTAAATCTGAAAAGTGACTATGAAGCATGAAGAATAATCCACATTTTTGTGCAGGAACTGACCTCGACCTTTGATGAAATGACCTTAAAAGTTATACTGACACTTGAGATTTCTGAAGATACATGTATGGCCAAGAAAATGAAGGTATGGCGTGAAGACCATCAGACAATCACATTGGAAGAATTAACTCAAAATGACTCTGATCCTTGGCAAAATTATACGACAAAGGAAACACACCATGTTTTTGTCTTAGGTAAAACTATAAATCATTTTATTTTAGCATATAATCCATTTTACATGTACTTGAATTTGCCATGGAGATGGTGCCATTTCAATACTGATCTTTGGACTTAATTCACATAGCACTGAAATTTGCAAATACATGAAGGTCTTCATGGAAATTTGGTTTAGACAATATAGGAAAGCAGTGATATGGAAATCAAATTGGTAACAGAGGGACAGATGATCTGAATATGTTACAGGTACAACCGGTCAAACCAAATACACCTAATAGTTCTACATGATTCTCTTCTTATTCCCTGATATTGAACACCTGATGATAGTTTAAGATTTTTTATATATATTTTATTGTTATCTACTGACTTACCTCCACTGGCTTTCGTCGAAGAATTACAAAATTTTCGGCTCTCATCATCATAAACCTCATGAACTTATGACACAAAATCTTCTCAATATCGTCTGCCTGTTCATAAAAAAGAAACAACAGCCATATTTATAATTATTACAGCCTAAACAGAATTGTTTCTCTCTGACAGAGACTTAACTAGAGTGTACACTGATTATTTCCCTTAGACCTATTACAGGCTACTGTATGTGAACTCTTATATATCTATCTGATGGTCCTATACAAGGCCAATTTTGAAATATTTTCCGTTTTGCATTGACCGATTCATTGAATAACAAAGCATCAAAGTCAAATTCCAGCTGTTATACCTACTATCTGTTATACCTACTATCTCGTCAGATTCCAGCTTTAATTCCAGCTGTTATACCTACTATCTCGTCATATTCCAGCTTTAATTCCAGCTGTTATACCTACTATCTCTAATTCCAGCTTTAATTCCAGCTGTTATACCTACTATCTCGTCAGATTCCAGCTTTAATTCCAGCTGTTATATCTATCTCGTCATATTCCAGCTTTAATTCCAGCTGTTAAACCTACTATCTTGTCATATTCCAGCTTAAATTCCAGCTGTTATACCTACTATCTGTTATACCTACTATCTCATCAGATTCCAGCTTTAATTCCAGCTGTTATACCTACTATCTCGTCACATTCCAGCTATAATTCCAGCTGTTATACCTACTATCTGTTATAACTACTATCTACTCAGATTCCAGCTGTTATACCTACTATCTGTTATACCTACTATCTCATCAGATTCCAGCTATAATTCCAGCTGTTATACCTCCTATCTGTTATACCTACTATCTCGTCAGATTCCAGCTCTAATTCCAGCTGTTATACCTACTATCTAGTCAGATTCCAGCTATAATTCCAGCTGTTATACCTACTATCTAGTAAGATTCCAGCTTTAATTCCAGCTGTTATACCTACTATCTGTTATAACTACTATCTAGTCAGATTCCAGCTATAATTCCAGCTGTTATACCTACTATCTGTTATACCTACTATCTCGTCAGATTCCAGCTATAATTCCAGCTGTTATACCTACTATCTAGTCAGATTCCAGCTTTAATATCAGCTGTTATACCTACTATCTGTTATACCTACTATCTAGTCAGATTCCAGCTATAATTCCAGGTGTTATACCTACTATATGTTATACCTACTATCTCATCAGATTCCAGCTTTAATTCCAGCTGTTATACTTTCTATCTCGTCAGATTCCAGCTTTAATTCCAGCTGTTATACCTACTATCTAGTCAGATTCCAGCTTTAATTCCAGCTGTTATACCTACTATCTAGTCAGATTCCAGCTTTAATTCCAGCTGTTATACCTACTATCTAGTCAGATTCCAGCTTTAATTCCAGCTGTTATACCTACTATCTAGTCAGATTCCAGCTTTAATTCCAGCTGTTATACCTACTATCTAGTCAGATTCCAGCTTTAATTCCAGCTGTTATACCTACTATCTAGTCAGATTCCAGCTTTAATTCCAGCTGTTATACCTACTATCTAGTCAGATTCCAGCTTTAATTCCAGCTGTTATACCTACTATCTAGTCAGATTCCAGCTTTAATTCCAGCTGTTATACCTACTATCTAGTCAGATTCCAGCTTTAATTCCAGCTGTTATACCTACTATCTAGTCAGATTCCAGCTTTAATTCCAGCTGTTATACCTACTATCTAGTCAGATTCCAGCTTTAATTCCAGCTGTTATACCTACTATCTAGTCAGATTCCAGCTTTAATTCCAGCTGTTATACCTACTATCTAGTCAGATTCCAGCTTTAATTCCAGCTGTTATACCTACTATCTAGTCAGATTCCAGCTTTAATTCCAGCTGTTATACCTACTATCTAGTCAGATTCCAGCTTTAATTCCAGCTGTTATACCTACTATCTAGTCAGATTCCAGCTTTAATTCCAGCTGTTATACCTACTATCTAGTCAGATTCCAGCTTTAATTCCAGCTGTTATACCTACTATCTAGTCAGATTCCAGCTTTAATTCCAGCTGTTATACCTACTATCTGTTATACCTACTATCTAGTCAGATTCCAGCTATAATTCCAGCTGTTATACCTACTATCTGTTATACCTACTATCTCATCAGATTCCAGCTTTAATTCCAGCTGTTATACCTACTATCTCGTCAGATTCCAGCTTTAATTCCAGCTGTTATACCTACTATCTAGTCAGATTCCAGCTTTAATTCCAGCTGTTATACCTACTATCTCAGACATTTTTGTTTGTTTGTTTGCAAATATTTTTAAGCCCAGTCAGTTGGTCTATGCAAAACTTTAATTTTATTTTGGGCCAAATTGAATTATTTTTAAAACTTTTACATAGATAAGCAATATAGCACACATTAAATCAATCAATCAGTTGTTTAGGACTGAATTGAGATGTTTTTCCTAAACAAATTTTAATAGAATGTCTCCTTTTGTTCTTACCAAAATAAGAGTCCCTTTGTTTTGAAAAGTTAAATAACCAAGAAACATTTTTTACCATATTATGCTACAGTTTAGGAAGAATATCATTGAATAACTTAGTGGTAGTATTATCATTAAGTATTAAAAGAACCATCTCCTAGTTTGAGGGCGTAACAGAAAAATTTCATACAAGAAGGGCGATTCATTTAGTTGGCAAAGCTGGGGCTCTGCCCAGAATAAGACAAATAAATAATCACCCTGAGGGTTGGGGATTTCTCTGTTTTCCTCTACAGGTAGGAAATTATCATTTTTCTCCCATCATTCCAGAACTTTGTTTGAACACAATATTTTACAGCATTAGCAATCTGTTCTTTTCCTGATTTGCACATGACAGTTGCTGTGGAGTTAGGACAAACTTTGTGAATTCATTCTCTACTCCATATGTTTCACATTTGGAGACATTTAAATACCACTCTGGGGTTTTATTTACTTGAAGTTAGAAATATTTAACCCTGTTTATCTTTCGTAATTTCACTTAGGTTACCGTTAAGGCTCAAGGGCCACTTGTTGCAGTACTCAAAGAGAGTCTATCCAGTATAAAACTCACCTGTTTCACAGCTATACTGATTCTCACAGAGTTAATGGAGCCCTCTATCAACACTTTTTCTTTGTCATTCCTGCTGATAACTACTGGTGTAAGTAATAATTCCCTATTACTCCTGAAATCAGAAGAAAAATAAAATACAATTTAGGTATTTTTTAATGAATTACAAAATACTGCTAGCAACTGACATATCTTAACAACCTGAGAGAATGGACAAAGTAATGATCAAAAATATTATGTACATTATGAAACGAAGATTAGTAAACCATGATTAAATTATTGAAGTGTTCTTTATGTTTGAATATCCCCTACTTGGTATAAAGGGGCGTACATACAAATTGTAGACTTCCATCTGGTAATGTCATCACCGTAGTGTCCAGAAAGTGAATAGCTAATGATATAAGTTACATAAATGATTTTCTGCATCATTACAGGAAATAATTTCAAAATCTCCCTAAAAAGGTCTTTTCAACTTGTTGCGTGCATACATGAATATGCATGAATACAGCGGAAATTAACGGAAAATAAATCTAACAGTTACACAGGAAAATAAAATACTGTCATATACAGTAGAAAAGTGGCGGGTTTCCCTACCTTAAAGATTGTTACTGGTAGACCTTATATTATGTACAAAAACACGAAACATGTAGCAGGAAGATGAAAGGATATTTTGTTTGTTTTATGTATATCAATGACATGATAATGTCCTCCACGACCTGTGCTGTCAAGGTGTGTACAAGGTATACTGGCCATGGCATCTCCAAAGGGAGATTGATCAGTATTAAAAAAAAATCTGCTTATAATACACATAAAACAAAAGGAGCATTTAGAATGAATATAGTGGATTAGTTCTTGATAAATCATTTATCTGAAAAATACACTAAAAGTCGTGAGTGGCCAATTGACGACACACAATTTTTCCTTAATGTGAGCCCTGAATTATGTGGACATATTCCTTCATTCTAACAAGAAACTCACTTGACTTCTACTTCTGGTTTGTTGTGTCGCTCTACCATCTGTGAGTCGAAGTTCTGTAGACACATGGCACTTGTGAGAGTGTGTCTCACCGTATTCAGATAGGGCTTAAGTGTCGCCGACTGTAACATAACGCATGATGACCAACTACATTAGGAACAAGTTACAGTGTATATCAAAAGATAACGTTGATGAAACTGGCTGATCCCAACATGTCATGAAATTGATAATTTCTGATGTCACAAACAATAGTATGACCCTGGAATTTCGATGTGATTCTGCCTCACTTTAAATATTTCTGGCTTCACCAATCGACAGCAGAGAGACCAAGTTTTTGAAGAAAGCGCACAAAAACATCTTCAGATTGTTGTTTCTTTCGGTGATTGTAACTGTGATAGAATGGGAAAAACCCTTCTGTATTTGGAGATTTGCAATGGTATATCAAAATTATACTGTCACTCCTCGATGCCAGTAAAACACAACTTGCGACAGTATAATCTTGATTTACTATCGTAAATCTCAAGACACAGTAGGGTTATTCCTGAAACTGGAGAAAGAGAAATGAAACGACCAGACTTTGATTTGAACCCGGGATCGACCCTCCAATATCTAGATGGATGCTCTACCAATTGAGTTACTTGGTAGCTGCAGACAATAGACCCAGTCCTTCCTCTACACAACTAATTATACAATACACCAGAAATTGACTGACATAGAAATTCATGGTGAACTAGCTAATTAAAGTTCAAACTCTAGACTTATACATAGTGGGGCACAAGACTCATCCATCTCAATATTAGTACTTAACATTTGTGTCATCCTAAGGAGTATTTACATGCATGTAAAACTTGTGAATTGGCATTTGAACGTGACAGTGTCAACATATAGTGGTAAATGCCACATCCTTGTTTTCCTTTAAGACCAGGTTTAACACCGTGAAAATCATCCCAACAAGTTTGAACCAAGTTTCTACTAGAATTTTGAGGATGCAGAATCTCCCCCATGGACATTTCAAAAAGTTGGCAAGTATGAGCTGGGGAGTTATACAATAGGCTTAGCAAAAATTGTTTTAAATGGAACTAGTACAAAGTTGTCGGCTACAACGAACCAATATATCTCTCTCTAGTACTAATATTGATACCCAGCTGGGTATTAAATCGATTCCATGCCTTGTAATGGAGCAAGCCCGGTGCGATTCACACTGGGTGGATTTTAGAATTAATTAACAGCACATTGGTCTGCATCCATAAATAGGGTTGTAGCATTAACTATTTGATTTTTCTGTTGATATCCTGTATAACTTGAAGTTAAACTCTGCCTAAAATACATTTGAACTATCAAGTTAACGTAGCAAGTGCAATTGAAATCTCAATTGATCGCCATGTTGGAAAGTTTGTCTCTCTTCCGATATATAGGTCAGAGGTCTAAATATTGGTGTCATGACCCACTAGGGAAATTGAAGTAAACATGGCGGCATCAGTAGTAATACTATATTTGGCCATGCAGACCATATATAGAAAGGATAATTAAGATAACATCACGTGTGATCTATCATGGCTGTCATTTCTATTCCCCCCCCAAGACTTGGTAGATGTCGTGAAAGAGATTTTTTCATTGGTAAGGATTCGTTTTTTCAACAATTATGCAACATTTTGATAACATTATACTCATATATGGCATGAATTATATATGTAGATAGATTAGCTACATTATCAGAAAGCTACGTTATCGCAGTTAATCTCCCTCCAGTAATATTGGTTGGGGAGTAATAAATGCACATTCCGTCTTTATTAATTATTTCAGCACTTAATTTTATGGATGTTAGGTGGGAAAGACTTAACAATCAACAAAAAATCCAAAATTCTATCAATATATACAAATAAAGTAATCATTTTAACATTTCTTCATCTTTTAATCAAATTTTCAGAACGTCCTCGCCCATCCAACAACTTTAGCTAGTCTTAGTTGAAAAGCCTCTCATCACATATTTGTCGCTCCCAACAGTACTATCCGATTAATAAGTGAACTGATCTACGAAATAGCATTAACTAAAATAGAAAGACAGCCTACAACAGCAGTAATTCATTCCTGCAGAATGACCAAACAGAAGTAGAAGTGAGTCGGTAACGCCGGTACACCGTGCTGACACTACTTCCGTGTTACAAACCTGACAGTATACCGACCACTACGTTAACTTTCTCACTCTGATATGAATAAAAATCATTTGCTCGATAAAGTGAACATTATTATTTGTAATCTTAAATCATTCAACGGAAAGATAACGTTGTGAATTACTCGATAATGAGAAAGAAACCACCCACCATTTTCGCTGCAAGTCTCGGACCAAAACGGAAGTAAGTACATAAACAGGAAGCTTTCGGAATACCTTTTGACTTTTCAATTCGACTGCATAATGAGTTTGTAGCACTCGGAACTTCTCGGCCGATACGGTCATCTACGTTGGAAGGAACTGGAATCGGGGCGAGGTGTTCCGAATGGAGTTTGTAGTTGGAATCCGCCTCGCGGCATTTTTTATCATTTTACTTTGGCCAGTGCATTGCAATTCCTCACAGTTCAATACTGTTGTAACATATATTTTCTTACCTTTTTTCGTAAATGAACTCTCATTTATTTATATCCAGACTATAATTAAACACATTTTTATGTATTCATGAGATCATTAGAGCATTTAACTGTTTCAGTTTGCATTCATATTGCCTATGAATGCCAACTGAAAACAATTCAATATTTATGTAAACAATTTTTGGGAATCTCGCTGCTATTGTTTTCTTGTTCCGAAATTGTTATATCTCCAAAAAAAGTAGATTGAATGTAAGGGGGATGTATGAATTCAGTTCACGATAAAGTTCAATTCTATGTTCAACATAATTATCACAGTTAAAAAAGAAATGGAAGGTGTCTTCAATGGGCGCGTCTAATTACCCAATACTACCCAATACCACCCAATACTACCCAATACCACCCAATACTACCCAATACTACCCCATACGATCCAGTTATGAACCAAATACTTCTTAATTACTGTGAAATATCACCTTTGTAGACGTTATTTACTTCCATCTGGCATATTTTATAGGGAAATATGCGATTTGGTGCCGAAAACATCACCGAATTGCCGTGACTATGACCCAATACTACCCAATACTACCCCATACGACCCAATTATGAACCAAATACTTCTTTATTACTGTGAAATATCACCTTTGTAGACGTTATTTACTTCCATCTGCCATATTTTATCGGGAAATATGCGATTTGGTGCCGAAAACATCACCGAATTGCCGTGACTATGACCCAATACTACCCCATACCACGGAATTAGATTAGATCTAAGTCCGTGCCCATTATACCACCCAATTAATTAGACGCGCCGTCTTCAATAGGGTAACCACACATACAACGTTGGTCATCAACCAGGTTAACTCGGAATAGATCGTTTTTCAAAGTGCTAGAACGGTTTCTTAGTTTTGTATGTAGAATGTTACTTTTTCTATCACCGTAGAAAAAGTAATTTGGTACATGGGGCAAATGTTTGTCTCTAATGGCATTTTTAAACGATAAAAAAGAGGAGCTATGCCTAATACTTAAAGTTAACTGATTCCAAAGTCTAATAGTAGAAGGAAAGTAAGACATGTTAGATAACTCTAGTCTGTTGTTAGGCAGGTTGTAGTTTTCGGCGTTTCTAAGATTATATTGAGCATTTTCGACAAGGGGAGGGAGTAGAGTGTTTAGATAGTTAGGAGTAATATTATGATGAATTTTATAAAATAATTGCAGTTTCCGACGGGACGTCCGGTGGGCTAGGGATTCCCATCCCGTTTCAGTATATATAGATTGTCTACTAGCATAGGAAGGTAAACCGGTGACAATACGTCCTGCCTCTAATTGTAACTTTTCTAACTTATCTGTATTAGTAAGAGTACAACCATCCCAAACTTCACAGCAATATTCTAAAATAGGAAGTATAAACGATCTATATATCTTATTTAATGTACGGCGGTTTAGATTATATTTCAGTTTACGGAGAACACCTAATTGCTTGACTACTTTTTTTTACAAATATTGTCAATATGATAGCTCCACTTACAGTAAGCATCGATGAATACTCCCAGATGTTTATGGTTATCAACAAAGTCTATACTAATATTATTAAAATCTATTTCAATCAGGTGATTTAGTTCTATATTAGTGTAACAATGTAACAGTTATGAGGTTTTCAGCATAACGGGCTTTATTAAGTATGTCATCAATAGCAATGTGCGTTAAAGGACCATTCCAATATTTGCTAAAATATTCCTTATTTATATTAGTAATTATGCTTTATTTCGTTATTTCGAACAATTTTTGAACCGCAAATCAAGTGTTGACAACAATGTAATTGTTGCCGTTACACTAGCAAATCAATCTAATTGAAATTTTACCTTCACATCGTCCCTGTTTACTGATATCAATAAATGGGAGCGATGTGAAGATGTAATTTTAATTAGATTGAATAGCAAACGTTCCTCAAGTCCCATAACAACATTTGTCTTCGCAATGCATTACAATGGAAGGATTCAGAGCAAATGTAAATATATGATAATAATAATAATGACATCAACAATCGGCTCATGACATCTATATTTTATGAATATCATCTGAATGTGACGGTGGGGTTATAAAGAGTCATGCGATACGATGGTGAATATTTTATTATTTTTTACCCGAGGCGTATTTTAAGTATTAAAATGCATTTAAATGGGAATCAATTATACAGATTCATCGCACAAGGAATGGCTGTGCACAAATTCTCAGTCTGATACAATGCGCAGAGCAATCTGGTGAGACGGAGGAGGAGGAGGAGGTCCAGGGAGAGAGCCATAGCGACCACAGCCTCCAAGTATCTGAGAGAGAGAAGGGGCAATCGGCGAAGATGCACACTCGCAAAGAGGACAAGAAATGGATCGGAGGTAACATAATGAAGGTCGTTAGAAGAGAGTGAAATGGCCTCCAGGCTCTGAGAAGGGAACATGGCAGCAGTTCGACTAGAACATAAACAGTATCCTCGTCGCACCACTAGCCGGGAACGTAGACAAGAAAGTGAGAAGTCTGTCTACGTTTATTTACAACATCGGGTTAGAGAGGTTTTGAGAAGAGACGAAAGTTTGCAGGAAGAAACAACACCAAAGTAACAGGAGGGAAAATGAGATAAGTAACATCAGGAAAGAGTTGAGGCAGCTGGAAAAACAGTTTCGCCAAGCAATTGAGGAGGAGAAACAGCCACTAAACAAATTAAGGGAGGGTTTGAAGGAGAAACTCAAGACTTTGAGAAGAGCAGAGAGAAATCGGCAAAACTGCAAAGAAAAGAGCAGGAAAAGAGCAAGGTTCGTGTCTGACCCATTTCAATTTGTCTCCAGACTTTTTGGAAACAAGGGCTCTGGAAGATTGGGCTGTCCAAGGGAGGAAGTAGAGGAACACATGAAGAAGACACACAGCGATCCAAGGAGAGGGGAAGACCTGGGAGAGAACAGAAAACTCCTGGATCCAGATGAACCAACAGAGCAGTTTGATGAAAGTGAGCCGAAGCTACATGAAGTACAAGAGATCATCAGGAAAGCTAGGACAGGGTCAGCACCGGGACCCAACGGGGTGCCCTACAAGGTATACACGAACTGTCCTATGTTACTGAGGAGGCTGTGGAAACTTCTTCGAGTAGTTTGGAGAAGGGGAAAACTGGCAGACAGCTGGAGTATAGCAGAGGGTTGCTTCATACCCAAGAAACAGAACTCGGAAAACATGAGCCTGTCAGGACAATATCTCTCCTAAATGTTGAAGGGAAAGTCATACTCGCCGTGCTTGCGAGACGAATGACGAAGTGCATGCTGGACAACAAGTACGTGGGCATCTCTGTACAGAAAGGAGGAATTCCTGGAGTGTCGGGATGTTAAGAGCATACAAGTGTACTCACCCAGATCATCTGGGAGGCAAGGGAGAACAAAGGCAACTTGGCAGTGCTCTGGCTCGACCTGGCAAACGCCTATAAATCTATACCGCACAAGTTAGTGGAGTTGACGTTGGGGAAATACCACATACCAGAGAAGTTCAGGAGGATGATGAAAGACGTAATCGACAACTTCAGAATGCGCTTCACCATCAACAACTTCACAACAGCGTGGCAGAGATTGGACGTTGGAATAGTCACCGGGTGCAGTGCACTATATCGGTGATAACAGGCGCCATGAATCTGATGGTAAAATCTGCGGAAAAGAAGAGCAGGGGGCCTTACATGGCAGCAGGCATCAGACAACCACCCGCAAGAGCCTTATGGACGACATGACGGTGACAAAAAAGACAGTGGTGGAAGGACGGTGGACCTTAAGGAACCTAAAAGATGTGGTCACATGGGCACGTATGTCATACAAACAAGCTAATTCCCGGAGTCTCGTACTGAAGGCAGGAAAGATGAAAGAAGAACGGTTCACGATCGACGGGAGCGACATACCTACCGTGGCAGAGAAACCAGTGAAGAGGCTGGGCAAGTGGTTCAACAACACTCCAAACGATAGGAACAGTGTTGTACAGATGCGTAAACAGGCGGACAAGTGGATTAAAGCTGTTGACCAAAATTGGCTGCCAGGAAAGTTCAAGGCCTGTATATACCAACACGGTGTGCTTCCTTGACTTCCTTTGGCCATTGCTTCTATTAAGGTCTATAAAGTTCCGATGTCTTTAGTGGAAGCGCTGGAGAAAATGATCAGCGGATACCTGCGACGGTGGCTCAGCGTACCTCGAAGCCTCAGTACTGCTGGCTTGTATAGTTCGGGGACTTAACTCCGGCTACCACTCAAGTCAGCGAGTGAGGAATTCAAGGTTACCAAAGTGCGGCAGGTCATCATGTTGAGGGACAGCATAGACGACAAGGTCAGTGGAGCACGGGTAGTGACACGCACGGGCCAGAAGTGGGACGCAAAACAGGCAGTGAAGAAGGCAGAAGAAAGATTGAGGCACAGTGACATCATTGGAATAGTCGTAGCAGGGCGCCTTTGGCTAGGAACAATCTCCAGACCTAGTTGGGGAATGGCTTGCCAAAGGTGACTCAAACAGAGGTCAGAACGATGGAAGAAGAGACCAGGCAGGTACGGGCCGTCGGCATGAGCAAACAGGGAAGTTGGCTACATTGGGAGAGTGCAAGAGAGCGGAAACTATCATTTGGTGACATCTGGAGGATTGAAGGGTACTTACTTGGCTTCCTGTTGAAGGCAACATATGACGTGCTACCTAGCCCGTCAAACCTACACACCTGGGGACTTAAGGACAATTAGTATGTAGATTGCAGGTACACATGGCACCATGACCAGGTCCTCAAGGAAATAGTAGAGAGCCTCGTTAATGTCAGAAGGAAGGAAAGAGCAGTGACCAAGAGACCAAAGTTTGTCAACATCGTAAAGGCAGTAGATGGAAGAAGTCGTTTAAGTATTTGATACGTTTGACCCCTTTGATCTTGAGAGTAGGTCAAGGTAATTTTCGTTCTCAAACTTTGTTTGGCTCTTACCGATGAAGCTATCACCCAAATATCATGAATGTAGGCCTGCCCATTCTTCAGAAGAAGTCGTTTAAAGTATTTGATACTTTCAAAACCCTAGTGACCTTGAAAGTAGGTCAAGGCCATTTTTGTTCTCAAACTTTGTTGGGCTCTTACCAACGAAGCTATCACCCAAATATCATGACCCTAGGCCTGTCCATTCTTTTAAAAGAAGGAGTCGTTGAAAGGAAAAGTTGACGGACGACGGACACCGGACGGACGGACAACAGACCCTGCACCATGGCATAAGCTCACTAGCCCTTCGGACAGGTGAGCTAATTTAGGTTTTTGGGATTGGGATGAATACTGGCTTGTAGCTTATCTTATAAAGAAGGCAGTCTGGCAACGAATTATCTTTGCGTAAAAGATTGCCAACCCATCCTCTACATAAGCATATCAGATACACTTGCAAGAAAGGAGAATCCGGATGATACCCATCCAGCAGCTCTGCGCTGGACCATTTCCATTTGGTTAAATTTACCTTGTGTATGTAGGTCCCAGATACAGACAGTTTACACTTATTTTGGACGTAAATGTAACAATGCATTTTAAGATTCAACCTTTACCTTTTCATTCATTTTCCTGATATTTCCCTTTATCCCGAAGTTGTGTTGACATGGTGACATTTTTAATGGGTTTATTCTATGGAAGGAGATCACCGCCATATTTTTTTTATAGAATTAGTTACCTCTGGTTTGGAATCTTATTCTATGTACATTTGTATTATTTCCCTAGTTGATACATGTAAGTGTCTATTTTCCATGCTATGTACATTTGTGTTGTTGCACTCGTTTACAAATCTATTGCGTGTTCCCCTTATTCTTCAAGGTTAAGTTTGACGATATCGCTACACCAATGTATCTAGCATGTTGGGTAGATACGCTATCGAGAAGGTA
This sequence comes from Mizuhopecten yessoensis, assembly GCF_002113885.1. Taxonomy (NCBI): domain Eukaryota; kingdom Metazoa; phylum Mollusca; class Bivalvia; order Pectinida; family Pectinidae; genus Mizuhopecten; species Mizuhopecten yessoensis. Next base: position 383,477 of record NW_018404303.1, on the reverse strand, counting down.
TCTTTTACCTTGTGATATGTATTACCTGGCACTTGCTGATGTTGAATTCTTGTCCCACCGTTTTTCTCCTGTAATCTGTTCAGGTACTTTCTAGTGAAGCATATTTGCGTTTCGAGACTTCTAACCGCTAGCTAGCAATGTCGTCTGCAAAAAAACGCACTGTATTGATATTAGGTTCAATGGCAAATCATTTACATATAAACGTTTATCAGAAACTATATAGGGTCGAGGACCGAGTCCTGGGAGTCACTGGATGTACATGTGGCACGTTCGTTTATGCGGAGCAACCGGTTCGTCTGTTTTTAAATGTATTTTTTTTTTATATTAATCCATGAGCAAAAGTTTATGCACGCCTTGCAAAGCTTTGTAAAGGCTCGCCTGAAAACAGCATCTCATTACCAGGTTCGACCTTATTTCATAAACGAACAACTCTGGACCAATAATTTGTATAGCGGCCCTGGACTTTCGATCGGTTACGCTCAAGGGTTGAACGTTGTGTTCTTCCTGTGAGAAAGCATCTGACCATTTGAGAGTGACTTGCCTCATTGCAATTGATAAAATATGAAAAGAAAAAAATGATATATGGTTAACGCATCCTCGAAATTCATGGAGTTACACTCTGTTACATTCTCTGCATAGAACGTAAGTGAGCGTTATCCATAGAATTTCGAGGATGTTGTTCCCTGTATCAGAAGCTTTATGAAATTAAGTAATGATTTGTTTTAGGTCCTCCATAAGCGTGACCAGTTGCATGGATTTTGAAATTAAGTTTTTCTCTAAAACCATGATGGAGTTAAAATACGATGGTGTTTAGATTAACGTCCCTCACTTTCATACTCCGGAAAACTTGAATCAAAATATTTGTTCCAGCAGATTATAGGAAACACATGTACAAGGAAATACACTAGAAAACATCCATTTGAACTATCATCGAACGATTCATTCCATTCGGAGCGTTCTAATTGAGGATACCTGCTTGTTCTGGTGGATAATTTCACAAAATTTGCCAAAGCATTTCAAACGAAAAACTATTGTACAACAACGGATAAACTGTGCAATGACTATTTCCAAAGATTTCGATTTAAGAGAAGACTTCAGCATGACCAAGGAAGTGGATGCAGGAGAAATATAGAACTATAGATTTTGTTTAAAAACACACAGTACCGTTATTACTGAGTCACTCGATGTCTGATTTAACTGATTTAACCTTTGACCCCCAGATGAAGGTAACGGTAATCTAAGTAGAGAATATTCACCACCTTCTGTGCGAGAAGCAGATATTCTTCAAGTTTCATTAAAATATCTGCAACAGTAAAAAAATCAGTCCAGAATATATTTCACTTAATTTTAGAACTTTTTTTTACCAAAGTGGTGAAGGTCACAGTGACGTATCAACATTAGTCTGCACACCTGTAGTTGAAGTAGTTTCAATTGATGTTTCATCGAGATAACGACTAGGAGGAGGAAGAGGAAACAGACTAAGCTTGCCTTGAGTGACCACTATTACTGTAGATATGGTTCCAACTACAATGTATGTGGGTTTTTCGAGTTAGTTTGAGCTGCATCCATGTCTATATCACCACCTTCTCCAACCCATTTGACCTGTACATGCATGGCCATGGTGATGTCTGGTCATCTATGAAGCAACTGTTGCATAATTGACACACTCCATGTTATGTCCCTGGGGTTATCGCTGTTTGCTAGTAGCCTTGAGTATAGTGTTCATTTTCTGATGACATCCTATCAAAGGGAGATAAAAAATATATCTAACGATATATAAAACGTTCATCGTGTAACGTTTCTTACTTCAAGGTGTTGAAGCAGTGCTCTCCAGAACTTTGAGCTGTTACTGTAGCCTTATGTTTAAGGTAAATCTTTGCTCATTTAAGCATAACCATATTCCGAGTCTACTGTGGAATGCGGTAAAGGCACTGGACTTCCTCAATCAATCGTGTAGCATAGGTCTGTAATCTAACCTTACCACTGCAACCCTGCAGGTTTGTGATCGAGAAAAGAATATACTTGCTGTTACCCACTGTATGATCGTAAGAGGCGACATATGTGCCCCCTTCAGAACTGGGGATTTGCGTTTGTGCCCTCTACTTCTACTCGGGAACTTAAAATCGACCGGCACCCATTGTAATATTTGGGATCTTTCTATTTATCATTCAACTAAAGTTTGTTTCCTAGGTCCTTACTTGGCGATACCTCACTTTTGACTTTGATGTTGAAACGTTCGCCCAGGTGAGCAAAGCAATGGGTTCTGTCCCTATGCCGGCATACCAAAGTCCTTAAATGGTAGTTGTTAATCCCTGCATAACGTTCAGCACTTATGAAAAGGCAACAACTGGTTCATTCGTTGTCAGTATGTGACCGGGCGGACTTAACAGTGGGCGCCTTCGGCATGGTGTTTCAGTGAGATCCTCACTATTAAATACACGATATAACTTGCCTCCAGTACTTAAACACATGCATAACGACCATGGAAGCACGTCCTTGAATGACCTTAGATGTTATTAGGGCATTAACCGCTATAAAAGCCAAACCTAACGAAAGCCATACCGTTGTCATGTTTTCATTGTTCCTGTTGGCTTCTGATGCCTCTTGTGGTTTTTATATATACTAGAAACCTAAGGAATTCTCCATTTTAATTTGAAATGTTGACTTATCAGTTCTTCCCATGTTTGGCCAGTTTAGAGATTTTTTTGGCGCTCATAAGCGGTATAGTCCCTAATTGGACACCGAATGTAACCTTCCTGCAGAAATTTGTCACAGACAACTTGAACTTGGGATATAATTTTCCATGATAAAGTATAGAATCTATGACAGTGGTGGTTTTACACTATATCAGGAACTAGGTGTAAATCGTCTTTGCCGCCATGATAATCTGTTTTTAAAAAGGTAATTGAATCCTTCCATAAGATTACCAAAGGCTAAAACTCCGTAAAGGTAAACAAAAATACAACACCATTCACCGATACCAAGTTTGAAGTCATGCTCGGCGGTCAATTCAGTGGTTCTGAAGAAATCGAAAATGTAAATCGTTAACGCACGACATACGGAAGACATGTAAGCCAATCTTTAATTTCATAGGAATTACTTTACTTTGCCAATCTTTAATTTCATAGGAATTACTTAACTTTGCCAATCTTTAATTTCATAGGAATTACTTTACTTTGCCAATCTTTAATTTCATAGGAATTACTTTCCTTTGCCAATCTTTCAAACCTAAAATAGAAGTCTTCAAACTCAACCTTTCTCTTTCTATAAGATCAATATTATCAAAGTTTCGTCAGAATCCAGTCATATTTGACAAACTCGAGTTATTGAACGGAACTTTTGAAATATTAGAGAACAGTATGCAATTATGCGCATATTTTGCTCAACTTCGAATATCAAAATCCGGTCATATTTCTGAGTTATTCTGCGGAAATATCAACAAACAGAGCAGAGTATGCTCATTAATTTCGCCCACCCTTAGCCTTCATGTTTCATTGAAGAAATTTATGCAAGTTATCTAGCAACGACTAAAGTGTTCAATTTCAAGTTCTTTATTAACTTTAAGTCTTGCGACTTATCAGTGTGAACTGACCATACCAGAATACACGCATGTCATGTCCCGTCATTTCTTTTGGCGGCCGTATACAAATTTATATCTCGGTGGTCGAGTGGTGCATTGGATAGCGCACTTGCTTTTCATTCGTGCCAACAAGAGTGATTAATATAAGTTGACATAACTAGTTTCATAATTGTTGTAAAATAAATAAAGTTTACGTTTATATACCTATTTCTCTGTATTCCCTAATATATAAAACTGCATAAAGTTACATACCTTAATTACAGGTGTAGTCTTCTCTTTATTAACTGATTAAATATTTCCCTATGTCAGAACTAACAAAAGAATTATGAATACATGAATCCTAGATGTAAAATACCCACAGCATGTAGAACACAGTTTATATCTTAAATTGGAGACCCATACAGATAACAGAAGTAATTAGCAAACAGCACCCTCAAACTCCCTTAGAGCAGATTAAGTTAAATTTATCAATAATTAATTAGGTCCTGTTCTTACAAATGATTAAATATTGATATAAACACATTATGAATGCATGCAGCCTCCGTAATATACCCGCCACAGTAGGTATTGTTGTGATATTCTACATATCATCACACGGCAGGTTGCTGTGTTGAATCCACAGGTGCTCCGGTTCTGGAATATAGGTGATGTATTTAGTAATGATAAATAATTGGGTTCTCTTTGCACCCATTCATTCTATTAGGGGGTGCGATACGTAAACAGATAATGTTATACATATATTCAAGAACCCAATTATTTATTATTACAGTGATGTGCGAAACCTAAGTATATCACATATACTCCAGCACCGGAGTGCACCTTTGTTTGAATCTGATTAATAAACTTACCACGTATCTCATTACATCTGGGCGCCTTTCACGTATCCGGTTCAACCAATTAAACCTAACAGAAAATGAAAGGCGCAAATACAGACGTGCTTGACCAAAACTAAAATGCTGACTTTTGCTAGTTTGCGTTATTTCTTTATAGAAACAAAGTCAATCCACATGTAGATTTTAAGATACGTTATATAATTTAGAGGATGCTTTAAAGAAGGACATATTATTCTTGATATATTGGTATTTATTCTCCGAAACTGCATTTTTGCTCTGCCCACTGCAATCGGGAACCGTGGGCACTTCACGTAAGTTCTCGTTTACCTTTGGCGGTGCGTTACTCTTGCAGCTTTCAGCCAAATCATGAAATTTCATGACAGATATTAGTACTATCAATTCATCCAAATCTGGAGACCAGTTACATCAAGGTCAACATCACAGCTACGAAGTCTTACACGATGATGGAAAAAATAGATACAGTATTTGGATTGCCGCAAGTTCCTGACTATAGTTTTTAATCAATATTTATGAAACTTCACACATCTATGTCTCAAGATCACTCGAAGGTCAAAGTCATCGCTATAAAATATTTGACTTGATGATAGGAAATTTAGAAAACTGGCATGTCCATGCACTTGACTTTAAATACCATCCAATGAAAAAAAAAAGTAAATTGCAAACAGGCAACTAACGTAAGTTTCTACTGATCATGTGTACGAAGTTTCCAAGTTGAGCATCATTACTCCAAACAAAACACCAGGGGACTCTTCGTTTACTTGCACCAATCGGTTTGTCTATTTTTAAACAAGACATACACGTGTCAATGTAGGCCTAACGAAAGTCTTTGCCAAGGCTCGCCAGAAAGCACCAAATCACTAGGCCCCTACCTATTTCATAAACAACCCATTCCTCGATATTCCAGGGGTTACGCTTACTTTCGTTGTTCAGAAAGCGAAAGTGAGCGTAACTCCTGGAGTATCGAGAGTGAAACTACCCTGAACAAACCGCTTGGAACGAGATAAACACAAACTGCCCATAAGTACAATGCAGGATCCTGAGCGACACTTTGAAGAAAATTGATGAACGTTTGTCAAAGTTCACTTTCAAATATTTCTCAACTTTGTACACGTGCGTGCCAGTTGGTTATACATTTCCGATTTCAACAACCAGTGCAAAACTGCTTTTGTTGATGATATTCAATTGTTGATATTTTGGGGTTTGGTTTGGTTTAGTATCGATCATTTAAGGACGGCCTCCCCTGTGTGCAAGATGCATGGGTGTAGTGTATGCATGTTTTTGGAGGCTGCGATATCTCCTTGTAAAAGCGCGGAACTGATGCCGACACCTTCTAGTGCTACCTCACTGAATCATACTGCCGAAGACACCCACCCGGTCACATTATACCGACAACGGACGAACCAGTCGTCCCACTCCTAAATTGCTGAGCGTTAAGCAGGAGTAGAAACGTCTCGGCCAGGGGACAGAACCCAAAGTCTTCCTCACAGGGGCGAAAGCTCAACTAAAGGCCAAAAGTAAGGCATTGTCAAGGGAGACATTAGGAAGAAGAAAGCTGTCTAAAAAGAAGAGACAAGAGGCCCATGGGCCTTAACGGTCACCTGATATATTTATACAGAGTAGATATTTGTTTTTAACATGAACAGAAATATTATTCAAAGTGACAAAAAACAATAAAACCACCTTATTCAATATCTAGCATGCAGATTTAAGACTGAAAAGTATTTGAAACTAGCCCCTCTGCTTCTAAACATGGAAAATGAAGAAATTTTATTTTAGCACACGGACTCCATTGGGCCCCACCCTACAGCCCTTGGGGGAGGGATGGCTCAACATTTTCAAAGTATCAAACTGTCAACTTAGGGTTATAATTCCAATCAAGTTAGACACATGTAATATTCAAAGTATCATTTCCCATTATAAACCAAAACAAATTTGCCCCCCCCCTCCTTCCCCAGGGGGAAACGTGAGACCCCCGGGTCATGAAATTCACAATTTTGGTAAAGCCCCTTAAGACCCTTCCATCTATGAAGAGGATTTGATTCTACCATTTTAGTCAATTTTACCCTTTTTGGCCCCGCCCCTCAGGGCTGGGGACCATATAATTCACAATTTTAGTAAAGCACCTGAAGACCCTTCCATCTATGAAGAGTATTTGATTCTACCATTTTAGTCAATTTTACCCTTTTTGGCCCCGCCCCTCAGGGCTGGGGACCATATAATTCACAATTTTAGTTGACCTTTGGCCATGGAAGGTTTCTGCATAATTTCATTGGAATTGGTTCAGGGGTTTTGGAGAAGAAGTCGAAAATGTAAATTGTTTACGGACGCACTACGGACAACAGCGGGCAAAAGGCGATCGCAATAGGTCTCTTGAGAGACCTAAAAAGTTAAGATAACCTGAAGCGCGCAAGGTCGACACGCTGTTATATAGATGAGGGTTGATATTTTGTTGCAACGCTGTTAACTTATCGTCCATTTTTCACCAATGACCATACAAGTGGTCCATGTCGTATTCATCCTCATCTGTAGAGATTCAGTGTTTCAAGAATGAAATGAAGAAATCCACGTCATAAAATGGGGTTGCTGCACTAAGTTCTATGACATTTGAAGCTTTTTCAAGCCACCAGCACAATTTTGAATTTATGACCGACTAATCTCGTGACTCTAAAAGGCCCCTTGTCCATTCCGGTGATTAAACGTTAAAATGTGTGACTGAAATTTGGTCAAGGTCAATCATTTTGATTTTTATAAGTTGTTTCATTCAAACAAACTTGACATCTCCCTTATTCCAGCTGCTACAGGCCGAAAATCATCACCCTAGTTTTTTTCTTGATTCATTTAAAGGTTTTAAGGAATTGACGCATGGTGGGTCAAAATCAAGTTTCTGTTATCCGATTAATAAATTAAGCTGTTAGGATGTTTTCCCATTTTAATATAATCAAATACAAATATACCTTTTCCTTGGTACATGTCATTATTAGATTTTTAGGATTTGCTTTCATAAAACTATTACTTCCTGCACATTTTAGTAGCCTCTATTTTCCAGTAATTATAAAAATTTAATTTTGACCAGGCTTGAATTTCAATATGGCAACCAGGCTGTAAGTGGCCTTAGCACTATTAGCATCTTTAGAATATTTAGCCATAAATTCCGATTGAACAGCATGGTCAACAGAAGGTTTCAGACGTGTCATTTCAATATTTTGCGGTTTTTTTTATCATCATTACAATGTTAATAAATGTATATCCTGGTGCTTTCTTGCAGAGTTCATATTTATTTTTCTTTTTTTTGGGGGGATTGAAAACACAAATCTGTTCTTTATATCTAGTCATCCAAATATTCTTTAATAATTACTTTAATTGTTATTAATATGAAAATATGGTCAGGTATCTAGGAGGATATCTTTGTTCAAAGATGCCTACATACACTTTGTGATTAAATTTACTTTGAATCTTAAATGAAATAACAGAGTAGGAAAAGCACAATGATGATGGCTGGGGGTCTCTACTCAAGTCCTCTTCTCGACATGGACTACATATAAAGTATTGATTTATTTTTAGGCTAGCACTTCCTGTAATTGACGTGACCTGCAGCAAGCAGGATGTTTATTTCCTAACATTTACTGATGCAATTGACATTTTGTGCAGTGCTTTTATATGTGTAAATCAGGCACAGATAAAATAAATGTAGAAATCTCCACTCTCAAACAGTGGTATAAATAATTTAATAAGTATGTACACATTACAGAACATGTATATATATGGTTCCAATATTGTTAAGTATATATAATACAGTTAAAATGAGTTATAAAAGATGTTTTACAAATAAACATTCAATCTACATCTCAACAGCAATTCTTTTCTGTATGATGTCTCTGATGTGATTTCAAGTTACATGCCTGACTAAACCCCTTACCACAGACATCACATTTGTAGGGCTTCTCTCCAGTATGTGTCCTGAGGTGTTTCTGTAGGTGAGGTGCCTGACTAAACCCCTTACCACAGACATCACATTTGTAGGGCTTCTCTCCTGTATGTGTCCTGAGGTGTGACTGTAGGCTAGAAGCCACACTAAACCCCTTACCACAGACATCACATTTGTATAAACGTTCTGTTCCCTTGCTGGAGATATTCCTTTGATCATTTGTGTGGTTACTCAGTCTTCCATCCCTACTGACATTTTCCTCCTTTTTCATTTTGTATTGTTCATTTCTTGTGATTTTTTGACATTCATTCTTCAACAGTAAGTTTTGTTTTGTATGCAATTTCAATTCCTTTCTATTATTATCTCTCTTAACTTTCTCCAACATTTTCCTGGCTAGGTCAATAGTGAACTGTGAGACTCCATGCTTGCTTTTGCTGTGTCCAAGTATGCCAACTTCAGAGCTGAAACAACTCCCACAAAACGGACACCTGAACATTTCTGGGGGGGAAAATAGTGAGAATTATTTGATGACCTTTCTTTTTACATGAATTACATTTCAAATACCTGAATTCTACTAACATCAAACTATGCAGACACTTCAACTATGACAATTCACAATTCAGGAAAAAGACTATATATAAATTGCAAATTAAAGTTAATCTGTGTAAAGATCCTTTTCATTTATATGCTGTGAATGGGACATCGACATGCAAGTTGTTACTTAGTTCCATGATGCCAGGCTCTTTTAAAAGTTTTGAAAAGTCCTTCAAAATGTGATTTCTCAGTTCCTATCCATGTTCAAACCCAGTGTTCATGAAATATTTATATCATCAAATACTAATTAAGTCTCAAAACATTTTTCTAACTTACTGGTTCCATTGACAGTGAATGGTTTCAGTTCAGTCGAGTCCTCCCCTCTTCTGATGCCAAGCTCCTCGCTGTAGTCCTCTCCGTACCACACAAGCAGCTCAGTATCTGGGTTGATAACCTTGTGTGTCCTGTAGTATATTTGGCCCCTGTGTTGGTAGGCCGTCATGTTCTGCTCATCTTCATTCCTCGCACAATTTACATATCTCATCCAATTAGCTTGGTTTTTCTCAAAGGCATCAATGAAAAAGCTTGGTTTGCCATTCTCATAAATCTGGAAGAAGAAAAAAACCATTGTAAGAGCATGCAGATTGATCTATCTGTTTGCAGGAAATATTGTTTACATCAATGCTAGTGTGAACACTTCATTTTACAGCATTTAATGAAAATTTTCCATTTCTTTCAAGCATTTTTTCAGTTATTTAAAAGAATCTACCCAAAAAAGATGTTTGACCTTATGAAAGTGAGGGACATAGTTATAGCCGACAACAAGAAGTACAATAGGAAAAAGATCTTGCCAACAGTATGATCTAGCTGGGGTTTTACAATAATCATTATTTACTGATGTTGATTGATGTCGATGTCTTCAAAGTCTAATAACATTTGGAAAAACATATTTTTTGAATTTTTAGACACAGGTATAGGTTGTCATTTACCTGCCAGGCATATCCAGTGGAGTGTGCTTTGTCTAAATCTTGAGTTTTCTCCCCCTTGTAGGGACCAAATCTTGTCCTGGGTAAAATCCTATAATCTGACCAGATACCCAGGCCAGCATTTGGTATAGATGATTTTCGTATACATAGGCCAGGTGGCAAGGTATAGAGGGACTGTTCTTTATCCTTTGGTTTAATCTGCAGATTTAAAATAGAACACAACAGTTCCCTGATCCTAACTTCTCTTTGTTAAGCTTATCACACACATCAGAGAACAATATTGGGGCAATGGTCTTGAAATAGTTGTTCTAAAAGTTATTTCACACAGCATGCAAGTTAAATTGTATAATACTAATGACTACATAATATGTACAATTTAACTAGCATCAAAATAGCTTCAGCGAAGCCCCTTGAAGGAATATAAGCAGAATTGGCCCATCTGTCTTGCTTAAAACAGTAAAGAGTATATATATGCCTCAATTAAGTTCTGGCAGAATATCCACCTGAACGTCACCCGCAGGAATCGCTACTGATCCATGGATTTGTGTTAGAGAAAGGCAGGAAAATTGTGTGCAAATCTGTATAATCTCTTTTACAATATTTCTATGTAGATATGCTACCCATTCTCTGCATATATCCATAAAAATGCAGAGTATGTATAATCATTTGTTTACAAGTTACATTAAGACCAGTGGAATATATCTGTTATAGGGCTACCCGTACAAATATCTGGTATAAACTTTGTATGACAATAGTTCAGAGAGCAAATTTATAATTTTAGCAATGGTGACCTTGAACTCTTGACTGCCTGTCGAATCAATAGGCTTATTTTAAATCACTTGGGCACCCAACACACCAAGTTTGAACTTTGCACAGAAATTCATTTTCAACTTATTGGGACAAACTATGAAGCAAATTTTATATTTTGTAATGATGAGCTTGACACTTTTAATCAATAGGGTTCTTTGTAACCCACATACCATGTTAAAACTTTATACGATCACTTCTTCTCGAGTTATCAAGACAAGCCTAACCAAGCAGAATTTTATTCGAAGCATTTGGTGACCTTGACCTCTAGCAGACAATGCGCAAAATCAATAGTGTTCTTTGCATCTTCACACCAAATTTGAAGTCTGTATGGTTATTCGTTCTCAAGTGATTATTTGGACAAAAGCAAGACTACTGGCCGACAATGGAGCAACCAACACACCAAGTTCTCATTCGGACAAACACTATTAACAGACAGACAGACTCCCAGCCCGATGGCTTTATCCCCCCTGAATTTTTTAAATGCATATTGAGAAACTCTCAACTTGTGAAATATTCATTCTTCATCAGTGAAATGCCAATCCATAATGAACAACTATCAATTTTGCCAATCACAGTGGAAATTATCAGAGTAAACTGGACTGAAACTTTTACCACTTGCTAGTTCTTCATTATGCATATACAAAAGCATTTACAACAGGTGTCCATTATTATATACCGTAGTGTCCTCAACTATGACTAGTGGTCCATGCACAGGGCAATCTCCTTCATACTCTTTGTTACACTCCTCACAATCTGTGGAAATACACAAAATTGTGAACATTTAATAATTGAAGAAATCATTCATTTATTGAACAGCAGTTAACAAAAAATTGCATTCCTGCTAACTACATAAATCTGTGGACTCTTACTCGTAAAAGATTTCACAAGGTTCAACATACCTGTAACAAGAAGCCCATGGGCTTTCACAGTCACCTGAGTTCTGATATATTTATACAGAGAGTTGATTTTTGTTTTTAAAATATGAACAGAAATATTATTCAAATCGACAAAAAACAATAAAACCTCCTTATTCAATATCTAGCATACAGATTTAAGACTAAACAGTATTTGAAACTAGCACCTCCGATTCTAAACAAGGAAAATGAAGAAATTTTAGCACACCGACTCTTTTGGGCCCCGCCCTACTGCCCTTGGGGGTAAGGCTGGCTCAAAATGTTCATGGTTAAAATAATCTTCCAATCAAGTTATCAACATGTATTATCCAAAGTATCATTTGCCAATATAAACCATAATAAGTTTTGCCCCCTTCCCCAGGGGTAAACGCGAGACCCTAGTGTCATAAAATTCACAATTTTGGTAGAACATTTTAAAACCTTTCCATCTTAAAGAGTATTTGATTCTGCCATATCTGGGTCTTGAGAAGAAGATTTTGAAACTTCATTCCCGGGGGGTCATTCTCAAAATTTGATATGCACAAGTAATAACCATGGGGAACCTGTATGTAAAACTTGAAAAAGATCTTTCAAGTACTTTCTGAGAAATAGCTCCAAAAAACTTTAACTCTCAAATTCAAGATGGCTGCCTGTTGGCCATCTTGGTTTTGTGATCAGTCCCAAAAAATGATATGGATAACTAGGGACCATGGGAAAACTTCTTTTTAATGTAAAATTTTAGAAAGATCCCCCTAGTACTTTCTGAGAAATACTGCTAACAAGAATTGTATAAGGATAGAGGGAATGACTAATGATGGACCATGGACGCAGGGTGATTTGAATAGCCCACCATTTGATGATGGTGGGCCAATAAACGAGGTCTTTCAGCCCAAAGTCGTATATAAGCTTATAAGGTGGGGATATTAGCTGTTTTAAAGTGAATACCCAGGAACTAAGTCCTTAATGATGTAGCAAGACTCCAGGGTCAAGTCTTATACATGTATCATGATTCAGTTCATTTCTTCATGACTAACAATTGTATGTTTCTCTAGGTGGGGATTTCAACCGTTTCAAATTTATAACCCAGGAACTAAGTCTCAATGGGGCCAGATCCTGGAGGCCTATTTGAATGTGTCGCCTTAAACTCTGCAATTGTATATACATGGTTATAGGGTGAGGATCTTAATTACCTGTAGGCCGTCTCGGTTTTGTGATCAGTCCCAAAATTTTCTATGCATAACTAGGGACCAAGGGGAAGGGAACCTTGTCATGGAATTTTTGAAAAGATCCCTCCAGTACTTCCTGAGAAATAGTGCTATTAAACAAGAATTGTTTAAGGACGGACGATAGACCACGGACAAAGGGTGATTTGATTAGCCCAACATCTGATGATGATAGGCTAAAAAAACTGTACAGACAGAATTTATATTGAACTATGGGAAGGATTACAACAAAATCGAGAGTATTGGCAGGTTTGCAAGTCAAAAATGTAATCGTTATGCACGATGGACAAAAGGCAATTGCAATAAAGAGGTTAAGTTGGAAGCCCTGGGTAATCCCGTAATTCCAACTGAATTCTTTACAGTGCTTGGGTATGTATAATTGACACCTACAAAGAAATTCATCATCATCTGGGACCTCAATCTTCATATAACTAACAGCCGAAGAAGCTGGTCTCAAAGGGTATGTGTGGATAGGCATCTTGCTGTCTGTATTCTTTTTAATTTCATGTTTTTCTGGTTTTATGTTTGCTGCCTTTTCTATTTTCTGAAACAAGAAATTGTAAAATAATTAAAAAGAAAGAAAAGAAACAAGATATGCAGGTATGTATCGCTAACTGGATACACAAGCCGTTATAATTCAATTCAAAATATTTTGTGGATTTTACACTACATTGTACTAGAATTACAATAATACAGGTGAACAGAGAAAATAAAAATAAAACAATACATCTATTAACAAATGGTGAGACAACAGGCTAAGCCTATATAAGTCTTTTCCTTAGATAACCAATTGTATATGGATCCACTTAGGGCTATTCCAGAAATAAATGTATGGGATGGGGGGTGGGGGGGATCAAGAAGGCACTTTTTAGGCCTACTCACCTGTCACATTGACAACACACTGAAGTCAATGGAGAACAAAGTCAATGATAGAGTTTGCAATTTAGGGTTGGACATCACCATTGATAACTTTTGGTGTACAAATGTGTTTCATTGTATTATTTATTTTGTAGAAAAGATTACATCCTTTTTTGGTCCTCATGCTTAAAATCTCTTTGTGATTTCACTTCACTTATTCACATTTCAGTAAATTTCAGTAATCATTACCCAAATGCGGGTTTATTACCCAGTATGCAGATTTGTACCCAATCTGTTGATTGCAGTGTGTAAAAGACTATGTTCGAACTCACTTGCAAACATGATGATTGATTATGTATTCAAAACATTCCTTGGGTCATATTTGTTTGTTGGGGTGGGTGTGTCACTTGGGCCAAATAAAAATTAATGTGTGTTTCCTGTTTTGGCTCCAGAAATAATAGGTAGGTAGAAAAAATAATTCATTTCATGTTTTTTTTCTTTCTGGTTAACAAAATCTCAATAACTTGCATAAATGTGTTAATGGATATTATTGTTTGAATTATGAATGGCACCTAATGTAAAAATATTTATTCTGTGAAATAACATAAATACACAAATTCTGTACATTCCTGGGTTTTTGTTCCCATTGTGTAGCTAAATCACTGTGGTATATTTATTTTTTTAATATTAATATAGATATAAAAATACCATTGTAATTAGGCCTATTTGTTTGGGGTTTAAGGTCCTGGTAACATCTTTTTACATTTGAAGAATGGACTTAAATATAATTGATTTAAAGTATTTTTTTATTAACAGGTGTTCAAAATTAATAAATATGATGAGGCACTTAAGAATTACAATTACATGACAAGCAAATATAAAAAAAATCGCCAGGACTGCACAGGACTTCCAATATGTTAAGACTAATAGATGTAAAAACGTGTTACTCTGAGCTCAAACCAATAAAATGTTTTAGGGTCGGCCGGAAAAAATAGGGTCAGTCAGCCGGAAACGGGAAACAGACATATTTTTATTTGGCTAACATCTACCCCACCACCCATCATTTTTATTTTTCTGTGGATACTACCAACCATAATTTAACTAACATGACAGACTCCACCACCCATGTCTTTTATTTCAAGTGCCCCCCCCCCCCAAATACATTTATATCTGGAAAAGCTCTTATATATTATATAACTAATTAGGTATAAATAAAATAGTTGGGCAGTAATGGGAAAGATGATTAATTACAATAAAAGAACACATACTCACTTGCTTGTTCTCACATTCATATTCGATTGTATTTTTTGGGGGATATAACTTAGAATATCATTTATAATTTAAGCAATTACAAACTGAACATGACAACAAAATATTAACATTGAAAGTTATTTTTGAAAATAAAACTCTTACAAGAGATTTGGCCAATGTCTTTATGGTATATATATACTGTGTATTTATAGGATGGGGATCTTATATAATAACTATTTTCCACATTGATCCCAAAAGACAAGGTAAAATCTGAGGCCAATGCTGGTTGCACAAAGTTATTTGTCTTTAGATGCGCAACAATTGAATGTTTGGTTATTATATATGGGGATCTTGACCATTTCCATTATTGACCCAGGGATCAGGTAAGTTCCAAAGGGTCCACCTTGGGTAAAATAATCTGCTGGTCTCTCTCTTGCTGAGCAATTGCATATGTGCCATGGTGACTTGGTTAAAATCTTTGACATTAATTTCCAAATTATTACTACTGTTGGCCCTGTCCCTCCAATTGTACACCAAGCGGATGTTCCAAATGCAATATGGCCATCAGCACCTTCTTTGTACATTTAATTCTGATTTTAAACCCCCACAACCTAAAATTCTATACAGCAGTTCAGAGTGGTTTGAAGAAATTATTGATGGGAAGACAGACAACAAACACCATGGTATAGCATGAACTAAGCTTAATCATCTGCCTCTGGACAAGGTCAGCTACCGTGTTTTGGGATTCTGAATACATTTTTGTAGAAATTAACTAAATACATTTATATAACAATGTCAAGGTTAAGAACCAAGGGTTCATGATATTGCAAATTTAATTTTCCATGCAACAGCTAGGGATAAGACCAGAGGCCTCTGGTTTACCAACCCTATGTTTTTATTGAAGAGAAGTTCTGCCTAGATAAACAAGTAGCAATGCAAGCAGCTAGTATTTTCTCAATGTGACACACTTCCCCTTCAGTAAAGATTGGTTTGTTTTGGTTGTATTTTAGGTCCTATTTGCAGCTCTGATCATTTAAGGATGTACCAGTTTTTGATGGAGGAAAGCCAGATTTCCCGGAAAGAAACCACTGACCTGCGACCAGTACCTGGCAACTACCCCATGTAGGCCTTGAATCAAAGACTCAGGGGTTGAGGGCTAGTGAGGGTCGACGGTCAGATGCTTTCAGGGAAGAACTTGTTGCCTTTTCCCAGGAGTATTATACTATAATTGGCAACATTTCCTTGGTCCCGATATACTAGTATAACATTATTTTTTATAGCCATCTGTCATAGTATGATGCTTTACTGAATGAGTTTAAGAAGAAATTTTCCCTAGCCAAGTTGGTAGAAGCAGCTTATATTTCCTTAAGTTGACAAGATTGCTGTCAAATATCATACCTTCAGTTTTGGAGGTTTTTTTACTGCACCTACTTCTTGTTTGAGAGGGAAGCTGAATTGGGTGACTGGTATCCTGTCTAAAAACATAACATTCAGGAAGATACAATCGTCATTTGTTATTAATTGTGATGTGACGAAGAATAAAAGTACATATAACCAAAAAGAAAGACTTTGACTGTTGGCTGTCTTTTACAAAATGATGTTGCGGAAAACCAACCTTTATATCGACCTAGGATATATCAGTAAAATGATAATAATACTGCAACAGAGCAAATTCTACCCACTAAAGGGGTAACAGATAAACTGTAATCATATGATAAAAATTCCAACTGAGTTTGAATTATTTCCCACTGAAGATCAACAAAATTTACCTAAAAATGTGAATTCCCTATATAACTGATAGTATTTTAAAGCAATACCCCTTCCCAGGGAGAAATGGGAGTAGGGGAATGACCAATTTTGATAAAGCACCTTTGGACCTTTTCATCCACAAAGAGGATTTGATTCTAGAATATCTGGATCTGAGGAAGAAAGTTTTTGAAGTTTTAGCCATTTGAACACTTTTGATTTCACAACTGGGTGCCTTGAATACAATTTTGATCCTTATCTCAGGTTGATGATTAACGACAAGTTTCATCAAAATCTGACAGATGTTTTTTGAGGAAAAGATGAAAATGTGATTGCTTACATACGATGGATGGAAGGCAATCACAATAGGTCACCTTAGTGACTTGAGCGATTTAATATTAAATGCAAATTGTATACCAAAGACTTGAGTAATACCCCCCCCTCGGCCATGAAAACTGTCAAAATGGAAAATTTACTGTTTAATATGTTAAATGATAATAATGAACTTGACTTCATCCCTTCCCATAGGGTTTAATTAGTGCACCTCAGGCCCTAGGGCTGAATCAGGATATTCATTTTCACATATGATAATTCCAACCAAATTGGTCAAATTATTTCATACTGAAAACAAACAAAATGTCTAACACATGATAGTATTCAATCATGATTGTCAAAGTACATATAGTCTGTACAAGAACAATATGCGGCTCCCTTTTGCCTGTGGCCAAATAAATGTTTTAATTCATTTTAATGTGTTTATACCCCTTTGGCTCTTCCTCCTTTCAGATGCAGGTGTCCATTCTTCATCACTATCATCAGAACACTCCTTTCTCTTCCTCTTTGCACCTCTTCTACGACTTTTCATGAAATCTGGTTTGATGGCAGGTAACCCTTGAAAGTAGAAATAAACATCCACTTACTGTTCTTCAGTAAAGATGCTTGCACACATGACTTACATATTGATTTACCTGGTAGTCGTTAATCACAATTTGAAACTTATAAAACTGTTGACAATAGGCTAATTATCTTAATATCCCCTGGTGCTTCATCTGAAGAAAAGGGGCATAACAATTACCCTGATACTCGCGATAGGAACAGTAGAAATCTAAAATAAATTGTGATGAATTGCAAATCTATGTAGAGTATTTGAAAATGTGTACAAGCTTCGTAAATATTGGTCAAAATTTGCATATAAAATTAAAGAGGCAAATCTTACACATAAAATTAGAGAAAGGATGTCATAACTCCTATAGTCCAAGTCATATACAGTTTGGGAAGCACACAAAAAAGGTTACTGATGATGTGTTCAGTCAAGAAGGTAAAAATGAACATTTTAGAAATTAATGCAGGCAAATCAAATATGGGTACACCATTTAAGAACATCCTGAATATCTGACCATTTCATTTTTAGCTTTTACAATTATGCGAGAATGTGTGGCAGATTTTAATGGTACAGTTATAAGGATCACAGTCTCCTAGCTTCGCACTTCAGTGGTTGAGTGTCCGACTAGGAACCTAGGGATTGCAGGTTTGATGTGGGAGCACACTACATTTTTGCATGGTATTCTACAGATTAACAGCAAACAAAATGTCTTTTATAGCCTTCAAATTATTTGTGCAAGTAGTCATTTGCAGTGCTTTTAATGGAATTGTGTGCAGTAGCTATATACTAGCAGAAAAAAAGAAACTGTGCATGCCTAAAATGTGTTATAAAAATAAATGTGTATGACGTAGAACAAGGTTTTCAGGGACAATTTATTTGTTATTTATTAATAGTTGCATTCCATTTTCCACGTTAAGGAATCAATAAGTTCCGGTCAGGAGTGACGTAAACACAGGAGGGGTCAATACCGAGTTCACAAAGTTAATACCTCGTATGTCCACCGTTTGCCTGAATGCAAGCCTGGCAACGTCAACGCACGGAGCCTATCAGACGGTTCAAGAATGCTTGTGGGATGGCATTCCAGATCTGTACCAGCGCTGCAGCCAAATCAGCCAACGTCACCAGTTGATTAGGTAAAGCCCGTAATCTGTGCTTCATTTCCTCCCAGACGTGTTCAATGGGCGCCAGATCGGGGGACACAGCAGGCCACGGCAACACGGCAACTTTCTGCTGGGCCAGAAAGTCCATAGCGACACGAGCTGTGTGTGGCCTGGCGTTGTTCTGCTGTAGCGTAATGTGACGTTGCAGCCCTTGCACGAATGGAACGAGGTGGGTCCGGAGAATCTCGTCAGGGTAACGTAGCGCATTCAAATTCCCGTTAACAACCACCAGGGGCGTTCTCCCGTTGGCTGTGATGCCGCCCCAAATCATAACGCTGCCTCCGCCGAAATAACGTTGTAGTATCACACACGCGTCATGGAATATTCTCCAATGCGACGATACACTCTGGAACAGCCGTCACTACTTTCCAGGTGGACTCGCGACTCGTCCATAAACAAAATGCCTGCCCAATCCCGTCAAGTAAATCGCAGATGCCTTCTGCACCAGTCCAGACGTGCTGAATGATGACGTGGCAGAAAAACTGGTCGGATTGCTGGACGTCGCAGACGGATAGCTCGTTCACACAATCGGTTCCGTACAGTTCTCAGGCTTATTGGTAGAAACCCAGGGATTGTCCGTGCAGTCAAACTTGCCGTTTGGAAGCAATTTCTCAAATGGACAAGACGAATATGACTGTCCTGCTGACGTGACGTCACACGTGGATGTCCCGCACAAGGTCGATCGCCGACGTGGCCAAACTGTTGATGTCGTCTCCACAAATCCCGGATTGTGTTTCGATGGACATGAAAACGTGTAGAGACAACAGCTTGGTCCATACCAGCTTGAAGCATACCAACAATCCGGAGGCGGACATTTTCATTGAGCCTCGGCATAGCATTAATCACAAATAAAAATGTTATAATGCTGTTTTAACTGTTCACTGGTCTCAACAGAGAGACCTAACAGTTGAAAAATGAACTTTCATTGAATGGCTGGACGAGAAACACGTGCAAACTGGTCAATGCCTATAGAGAGCAAACTGCACGGGAAAACTGTCAATGACACACGGATAGTGTGTATGTGTCACACTCGGTCATGTGTGTGAATTTTCATGTATATACAGTTGGTAATACATGTTCTATAACAATTCTCCACAAGCACAGTTTCTTTTTCCCGCATGTATATATATAGTTACAAGGGGTAAAAGAAGCCTACCTTTCCATCTTTTTAACTTGATACTCATTATACAATACCTGTATGTAACTCATTTACTGGGTATGAAATGTGCTTACAATTAAATATCAACCATGGGTAAAAAACTATCTGCTGCACTGAACTTACCTGTTAACCCTTAGGCTGCTACATTGATTTCTATGTAAAGGGACACCACTGCTGAATTAATTATTGAAAATTAAATTAATTTACTTGATTTTTCAAATGTGCATAACTTGGAAAATATTTGTTATATGTGAAAAAAAGTTATATGAAAATTGTTCGTTGTTGTCTCTAGTTTATATTAACGTTTTCAATTCTGAAGTTGCTTCAGTATTTACCTATACAGGTGGTAATAAAGGTAAGAAAATGTGAAACTTTTAATTAATGGGATTTAAGCAAGAGAAAGATCATTTTAAAATTATTTTTGTCCGCAAATGATAACAGAGATTATAAACTTCATTTTTGACATAAGACGCTGTATATTTACACGGAGATTCTCAGGTAAAAAGGTCAGGTATTTCGTAAAGAATTGCATGTGATTTCTACAGGTTTCAGGTCGCCATTCAATACATTTACTGTTACAGTCGGCATATAGATATATCTTAGCTACGGTCTAGTTTATGATTAAATCACTGATAAAAAGTTTGAAGAAATAAATCGGCTCTAAACGTATCAATGTCAATGTTCAATTCGGCCTCACCTGCAGACAACATGTGCGCCTCGGTCTGCTGGTATATTTTCCTGTTTGCGTAGGGCACAAAGCCGTTAATTGGAAAGTAACATATTATGTTACACCGAAGTATCTCCACATCAACCATGGCAAACCCTTCAAAACCTTTATTATCATCGTAGGGGACGATGGAGAATAAATGTTTACCATCATCTTCATTGCTTCAATCTACACATCCGCCATTTTTATGATGTTTTTTACGATTTGAAATTCTCTCGCACACCATTGTTTTTTACTAGCGTACACTGCCGTGAATATCAAAAGTAATGACAAAACAACCAATCAGAAGCCTTCTACTATACACGTTCGGGTTTGGTATAGCAACAACGAACCCGACTTCACACTTCCTGGCTACCGATCAAAACCTACAGACCGAGAAACGACATATGCCGTGCGTAGCACTGATGGCCCGACTTTTCAAAACGACATATGCCATGCGTAGCAGCCTAAGGGTTTATTTTGAACAATACAAAAATCCTTTATCTTTAGTATTAAAAAAAATTTAGTTACTGTCAGATTTACACAACTCACAGTAATGACTTTAATTAATGTATACCTAGAGATGCCATCATTTCGTAATTTTTTCTCATGTTCTTAAATCGCATGATCTCATATTGCGACATTTTGGAAAGCTGTGCTGTGGTGAAGAATTCATCAATATTATCACTCTGCTTGTCCAAGGCAGAAAAATCCAGTATCTGCATGCCTGGTACGACAGGAAATTTCTGTAAAAAATGGAATGAAATTAACTTGATCAATTTGCTGTTATAAATCTTGAAACCTGCTAAATGATTTGTGTCGCTCACTGCAGGCGAAATACTACAGAAATTGAATTCCACAGTGGTTTTTTTGTATGTCCAGTAGTCCCACTTAATTGCATTTGGATATAACTCTAGCACAATTGGGCCAGGATAATTTTGTTGACAAGTGTCGATACGTTTGGGTTCTTGCAGATAGGTTCGGGTTCATACAGACAACAACAAGCATGGTCTACACATTGGACTGCCATCTTAGCTGTATTATCTCAAAACGCGGTTCCACAAATAGTCGGTACATGTAATATTAGGGATGATAAACTAACGGAATGCAATCATTAACAACGAGGTAGCTTAGAGTGACAGAGGTCCTGGGTTCGAATCTTGCCTTCTCATACTTAATTTTTACACTCATATCACGTTTTTTGATCATATCTCGTTTATTTCATCTAAAAGTTGTAAATTTTTCACAAAAGTTTTACAAGGTATAATGAATTTTGTTGAGAAATGATTATCAAATCTATAGTCACATTTGAGAAAAAAAGCTTCAAACACATATTACATTTATTTGGCGATGGCAGTGGTTTCGAGATCCTTAAGTATTTTGTTATGAGCAGTGTACAAATTTAGCTATATCCTCCTACACTAAAGTCTAATCTTATGAATAGAAAATAAACAATGGGCAGCAACAAGACTATCATTTTTACAAAGACAATATATTTGTCAGTCACAGATCAAAATTATAGTACACGATGTTAAAAACTTGTGTTACTGTGTTTGTAAAAGTGTTGACGTATCATCTCTCTACTTTGAGACCTTGTTTTTATATTAACTGTTCATTTTTAAATAAAGCCAAGCAGACATTTCTTCTTAATATCGGCACATTTCACATTAATAAGGGGTACCTATGGTAGCTTTTTCCTAAACTTAAAATTGAAGAAATTTAGCCAGACTCCTGAAATAAGACATGGAATTGCATCAAGAGTCAAATATAAACACTGCAAACATAATATTATACAGAAAATTCAAATGTATACTATATGACTGCACATAAACAATGTGCAAAAGAAATGGTAGACCAACAGACTTTGGCTATGTGAAAACCAGAAGGTCAATGCAAAACATCAGACCTAATATTTAATTGTTTATGCAATTTTATTAACCTGCAAAAGTGGAAATTTTCCATTTGTTTGAAATTAAATATAAAACAAGCCATATTTCTTCTTGTTTTGTTCATTTCCTTAATTTTAAAAATGAAGATTCACTGTTCAAATTTCCTAAATGTTGTTTTGTTATTATACAAGATTTTTGGCACTTGTGCACTAACATTTTAACTCTGGGATAATCATGGAGGGGACCATGGCTTTAAAACTGAAATTTGACCCCTTCATATTCCAAATAAGCAATTTAATTTTAATTTTACATAAAATGACCCCTCTTTTTTTTATTTTTATAAACCGACTGAAAGTGGCCCACTGCTCTCAAATTCCAGGATTTCCCCTGTTAACTTTGTTTGCTTTTTGTGTCCAATGTATTGCTGATTTAAAATGAAGGGTTCTTCAGAAATTTTTTCGTCGTGACAAAAAAGTACCAAAATATCCCATTCTTAGGTACCACAACCACCGAGTACCAAAAGGTCTAGAATTCACACATGCTACATAATTTTTTATCATCATTATTGAGTCCCTGTTGTCATATGTTCCAGTGACAGTCAGTTCGAAATTGATAAATTTTTACACAATCTCAAACTTTCATAGGCCTATGGCACTTCATGATTTATATTAACACACTGCATAAATCATTTCAGAATATCCGGTGGAGCCTAATGTTGTTTGCACTTAATTTACTTCCCTAGGCTAGCAGCATTTCC
This sequence comes from Mizuhopecten yessoensis, assembly GCF_002113885.1. Taxonomy (NCBI): domain Eukaryota; kingdom Metazoa; phylum Mollusca; class Bivalvia; order Pectinida; family Pectinidae; genus Mizuhopecten; species Mizuhopecten yessoensis. Next base: position 360,263 of record NW_018404303.1, on the reverse strand, counting down.
CCCATATCTTATCCCCTGATAAGGCAGCTCCTGCGAATTCCTCAACATTGCATTGATTAATGTATATTAGCTCATTGTATTGATTGTATACCTATGTACTGTAAAGCGCTTTAGAGTGGCTTTTTCTAGGACCCTATACCAAATGTTGTATATTGTATTATTACTATTATTTTATGAACGAGGCCAGGGCGTAATTAGAACCATCAACCTGCGCCCACTGCCCAGTACCTTGCGACTGCCCCAAGCGACGTAGGCTTCCAAACTTGCGATCCAGTGCCAGTGGTGGAGGGCTAGTGATCATTGACAGTCAGTCACCTTGAACCACTACTATTGCGGCACCCAGCAATTTAGCTTAAATTGGTTCCGATGGTATGAAGTTTTATTGTCTACCTAACACTATTGTTAGCGCTTTGCACTGCTTGCACTAGTACTAGTTTATTTGCATTTGATTTCTGACATTTTTAAAATTTTCATTTATTGTAAAAATGACATGTTTTGTCTTCTCTTACTCATACCTTGCTTTTTTAGCTGAAAGGGGGAACAACAGTTAGTGTTTGGCAAAGATTTCTTAATGTTATTAAAGTCTGTATACTTTATAAAAGTACTATAATAATAATAATATACAACATTTATATAGCGCCCTATATAATTTGTAAAATTACTCTAAAGCGCTTTACAACATATGGATAATAAATAGTAATGGTTATAATTGTGAAAACAAAAAACAAAGGCTTACAACCACTTTTATACATTTAAGCAAGCAATGTGCACATAATTGAACAAATAAAAGGGTTGCATTTACATGACTTTGCAAGGATTCTAAAATGCAGACGTGAAGAGGCGAGTTTTGATGTCCCTCTTGAACTTGGCCAGGGTATTTGACTGTCTAATAGTAATAGTAGATGGTAAGTTTACTAAGTTATTCCACCACCACAACGTAGCCGAAACCCTCCCAAAGCAGCTGTTTCCGTAGGTCACAGTACAAGATTTTGGGACACATAACAAAGATTCTGACTTTGACCGCAGTGATCGCGACTGCTGGTACAGGGCAACAGTACTAATTAACTTGGATTTAAAAGTTAAAACTCAACATTTACTTTTACTTTTTCTTCCAACTCATTTTCAGGAGATAACCCTTACTTTCTTTCCTTGTTAAAAGGGCGAGAAATGTAATTTCTTAACTTACTGAAGCCATGATGAAAAATCCTCTTGTGTGTATTATACTGGACACTTGCTGGTTTACCTGTGCAAACAATATATCATTAATTGTATTATTCAAAGTGCAAGTTGAAACAGTATCAAATAATTTAAGTTATATCAAATTAACATTCCCAATTATAAAAAAAAAATCGATGTTTGCGAAATTGCATCTTATTCTGTTACATCTTTTAAGATCAACAAAATATTTTGCATGATATTGAATCAGTTATTAGGATACTTGCAGTAACGTTACTGAACATCAGGCCATACAAAGGAAAATACCATACAAACATGAGTCAGGCAGCTTTGTTAAACAGACAATGAGTTGCGGAACTTGCGGCATAAACTGTATCAAAAGTTTACCTTTTCCAGGGCCAGTATTCATGAAACCAATCTTGTGTGACCTGATGCCAGTGATGGGACAAAATAACTCGAGCAAGTTTTAATTACTGATAATCAGACTCCTTTTAAAACGCTTAATACCGTTTGAGGATCAGTTTCTGATAACCAATAATGACAACTATTTGTGTCACATCTGCCCATCTGGTCACAGGGACATTGAACATGTCAGGCTCGCCCAAGATAAACTTAAAGTTGAGAAACTTGTGTGTGTCACTGTGTGCGCGCGCCGGAGTTTGGGCTGTTTAAAACATTCAGACCTAAAACTTCTTTGCATTACAGTATTTGAATATACTTACAAGAATCTGGTAAAACAAATAACAAGCTGATGTCAACCAAGAAGGGTAACTATAATACTTTTCTTGACAGGACGACTCACAATCTCCCGACCGTATCCAATCCACGTCACAGAATCTTGTAGAGCGGGAAAAATTACAATGCCCGTATGAAAAATACGGCGCGTTCGATTTTCCGTTTTCCTGTTATTTGCCAAAAAAACCCACAAAAAAAACAACAACGTCTCTAACGTAAATATAATAATTTCAAGTTATTATGCCATAAATTTGAAATATAAGCCAATTTAAAAAAATGCATATGTCAAAATTCCTGTTCAGTTAACGTTATATTAAATATGAACAAGTGGTATCTCATATTTGAAATATTGATACCATAAACTCGCTGGTTAATAACATTTTACGATAAAACTTCTTTAATGATATTTTGACTTTTAATAAATAATAATCATATCATCTATCTAATTATGTAAATTCGATTTTATGTCACCACAAAGTTATTTGTGATGTTCCTTTTTACATTATCACAAAATAATAAATTAGTTAAACATCACGTGACAGTTTGTGAATAAATACCAAAATTGCTCCCCATATAGAATACATTTTAACGACTTAATTTAAGAACAGACTTAATTGGTAGGGCTAGACAAAAACATATTTGGTAGAAATAGACATATATTTTAACGCAGTCTATACACTACCTATATCATCACCGTGACTATATATAAGAGGCCTACTAGGCCAACCTACATCACCTGGATAATTAAGCAACCAAGGGACAATATTCTCATTAATCATAAAATACTATTGCCAAATATTGGATATGTCTCTCAGCAACAACCGACCTTCATTAATATATATATTGGTTCCCTTCTTTCAGCCCAAATGAAGTTTGGTGGATTTTAAACATTTACTTTATTTTCCCCCTTTTGGGCCGCGCCCTTCTGCTCTCAGGGTGACACATCCTCCATTTATACAAAATTGAGTCATCTTTGCCCAAAGATGCTCTAAACAAAATGTGGTTAAAATCCCTCCAATCGTACTGAAGGAGAAGGTTTTAAAAGATTGACCTTAATATCCTCTATCGGGCACCACCCCTCTGCCCCCGTGGGCCACACCCTCCGTTTATACAAAATTGAGTCCCCTTTGCCCAAGGATGATCCAGGCATTTGGATAAAATCCCTCCAACAGCTAACTTTTCAGATTTTATTATGTGTGCTTATGTGACCATGACGTATCCGACATATTTATATCAGGGAAAGTTCATCCACACGTGGACACAACTTTAAAATTTACAAATTGCATTAAAGATTAAATATTCGAAAATTTTCGTTTTCACACAGAACTGTTGATTTATGGAAAAATCTTTCGTCAAATGTTGTGAATTCAAGCACAGTTAATTAATTTGAATATAAATCAGATGAACACTGGCAAAACCAAGCGCAGAAATACAGTTTTAAAGAAAAATTGAAATCTAAACGTCGCAACTTTTGAAATATGGTTTTTTTTTTGTTTTTTTTTTGTTTGTTTTTTTTTTTATTTCAGAGCTGACTGTCAAAGGATTGTTAAACCCATTTTTTGTCAGAATAAACATATGTATCTATTTATAAGTTGTTTTTTTTTCTGTGATTCCAGAGATGTAGGTTGATGAAGGCTATGGTCAAGTTTTCTGGTCGCTACGACAATATACTGTTTATGTGACATGAAGGTCGATGTTTTTCATTGTGTATCATTAGTGTGCCCTGTTTTGATGTCACTATCCCGGTTCTCGCTATGAGAACGTGCCATTACTTGGATTTGACCTAGATTTACATGGCGGGTGTCATTGATGGAGCAGAAGACGCTGACCCTTCCGGAACAACTGGTCCTATTATCATTGTACATTTTTTGCAATGGACTCCATGTATATAAGTCATTTGTTTATATTTTGCCATATTTTTATCGATTTTGAGTTCAAATTACGGTTTGGGTAACATTTCGATATTTTCATATTTTTTTCATTACACTTTAAAAAAAAAATCGTTTGAACATGATATTTGAACAGCTAGAGGTAAGATAAAGAATATTCATAGAATAAACCGAACCGTAATTCACTAGAAGATCATTACATCCCTTTCATCGCTGTCTTCATAATTAAGTTCAGTTATCTTTGGTGGGCCGGATCTACTGCTGTACTCGGTCGCCGATCGTCGATACAGTTTTTAGTTGACGACGACAACAACGTTAAGGCCGCCCATTAAAAAAACGCCAATAAAATAGACCAATAAGCGTCACACCATTACCAAGCAAAGTATTGCATCAACAATAACAACCTGTTTACAAACTGTGTGAACGGGTGGGGTGTCCTGGTGTGTGTCTTCGGCAGTATGTTGCAGTGAGGTAGCACTATAAATACGGCTTCAGTTTCGCGCTATCACAAGAGACAAACATGAGCATATCGCAGCCTCCCAAAACACACACGCATACACTACACGCATGCATCTTGCACACATGGGAGGCCATCCTTAAATGGCCATAGCTGTTGATAGGATGTTAAACAATACTAAACCCAACCAAACCAGTCAGACTGGTTCATGTTGGGAACATCGCGCACCACACAACTATTGAAAGTCAAGGAGGACTGGACCAAATCTATCAATGAAGGGATACACGTTGTCGTGTTGTATTTAGACACTGGCAAGGCTTTTGATAAAGTGTCACATCAGCCAATTCTGAACAAAATGGAGCGTGACTGTATCACAGAGAATGTTCTCCACTGGATAAAATGCATGCTCTTAAATACAAGACAAACGGTAGCAATGCAAGGTTCAGGTAACCTCGGGGAAACGTTTTAGTAGACGATACAACAATATACTCGACAATAATATGACATTTGGGGTATTTATCTACAAGAGTGCATCCGTAATGTTGTGTATCATACAATATACTTTCTCGGTAGAATCACGGTCCACACGAGGATTTCTCATTGCTTTCGGATCCAAGACGAGTAGATTTGCTGTGCTCGGTGCCTTCGGCATGGTATTTCAGTGAGATAGAGCACTATAAAGTCGGCATCAGATTCGCGCTATAAAAAAGGAGGCAAATAAACGGTACCAACATACCCTGTCTCCGGCACACATACACGCTTACACACATGCACGCATACACTACACACATGGAGGCACGTCCTTAAATGACTTTAGCTGTTAATAGGTCGTAAAACAAAATAAAACCAAACTAATCCAGCTTCGGTAGAACCAGATAAAGTTATAGATATGCACCCTCCTTAAGCTTCTGAGATAGGGCACTTGTATTTCTTTTAAATAATCTCAGCGTCTGTGTGTCATTGTTTGTGCCTCTTCTAAATGAAATTTTCAATAATGTTGAATCCGAGAAACTTACAGGCGGTTGCTGATAGTAAGTACACTCTGTAGTGTTTGTCCTTCTGGAGATGAAAATAACTTCACATTTGGCATGATCGGATTTCCTTTATCAGGTCTTTTCCCAATCTTCTGGCTTATTGACATCTTCCTCAGGACTTATGTGTGTCTCAGTCAACATTTGCTTTGATGGTAAGATACAAAATATGTCATCGGCAACGAGCCTGATGACAACGTTTAAGTACATTAACATACGTATTATAGGGATCGTTCATATACATGTGAAGAACGTGGCGAGTGTGAAGACCGAGTCTGATACATACCGGATAGGAGGATGAACGTAAGACACTAACAAACGATAGGCCACTTTAACATTTGGTTACTGGGATTTCGTTAGAAGCGTTTCCATTAAAACCCACTAGTATCCGTCCCTGCGTATTTTCCATTTCACTACCATCTTTACTTATTTGAAAAGGAGTCACTTGCAAGCCACCTTAATCGAATGATTTCGACAACTCCGTTACGTTTACGTTAGTCACTCCCCCCCCCCCCCCCCCCCCCCCCCACATAACGATGGCGTTTGTAATATTGGATGGTACTACTTGAATTATACGAGTCGACTATAGATAACATGTTCCATTAGTTTACACAGAATAACAATACTAGTCTGTGTTTAGCTCGATTTATTCGCTTTCCCTTTTTTTAAATAGATGAGAAATTGTCTTTCTTCCATTCGGTGGGAAGTTATGATGGGACTAATTTGCGATGCTAGTTAACTACCTTTAATGGTCTATTTGTCTTTGCTCACCTAAGTCTTTCGGTGACATTTTCACTTTTGGAATCGTTTTGCGAGACTGGTTGTCGGGACGGAATATGACATATGGGTCCAGCTGTACCTTGTTCATGTTTAACTGAAGTCATCACGTTTTCACAAATGGGGTTGTGGATTTTCTATGTGATAAGATCCTCGTTGGATTACCACTAACATTTCTTCTATAACGTCTGCATTACATGTTTACTCGCCTCCAATTCTTGTGATACTAACTGACAACTTTACCTTTGAATACTTTAAGTCTAGTTCAACTTGTTCTACCGCAGGATTCGATTCCGACGAAGAGCATGTCCGTAGGGAATGCTTCTGAATTCATGGCTAAGTTAATAAGATATATTTGCGAAATTTTAAATCATTGTTGGAAACATTTTGATACCTATGGAGCCCTATGGTCTTTGAGGTATAACATTATATAACAGCAATCGATGATCTTAATAACAGTACAGTTATTATCTAACGCCTGTCCAAGATATTGGGATATTTTTCAAAAGGATATATAGAGCATTCGTCGTTTGACAGTAACGCAACCAGTTGGTGTTGAACAAAACGGCAAGAACAATTTGAATGTTATTTTCAATACACTAATGGAATCTGGGAAAGACTTTGCCAGACGATAGAGAAAAGAGAGTATCCTGAAGTAGATTCACTTTCAGAGCTTGAAATCCAAAATGAAAACCAAACACGAGTCTGTATTTCTCGATGTCCAAACCACACTCAACCATCTGCGTAAGTAGGTGATTCTGTGAGCGAACAAACGATCTAATAACTCTATCCTTGTCTGCGATTATAACCGCGGACGTAACATTTCCTGCTTGCAAAAAGTCCCACAGTTGCTTGATAATTAAGGTTATCAAATTTCTTGCTTGCTAATCATCTTCCTGTTTTGCTATATTACCAATTTATGGTAAGGAAATTCCGGATCAAGCATCTTTCTATCACTGCCACTGGCTTTGCATGTTGCTTAATTTGTAAGTCATTATCCAAACTTCTTTCTTCTATTTGTAGTACCATTAAATCAGAGTTAGTCATAATGTAATCGACATTGTGAACTGTCACCACACTGAACTTTTCCATTACCAAACGCCTTACCTAGCAGAAGGAACGCCAAAGGTCTTATCAGGTTTAGTTTGGTTTTATTTTGTTTAACGTCCTATTAACATCTAAGGTAAATTAAGGACGTGCCTCCATGTGATTTGTGTAAGTGTGTAGGTGTGCTGGAGACGGGGTATGTTGGTGTAATAGCCACAGATGATATATGCTTACGATTAAGTCATGAGAATGTTTGAACTCTTGGTTGACGATTTTTTTAAGCAGACTGACCTTGACCTAGATTTACAGACAGCTGTATAGATTCTCCTTTCACTTAATTGTATCCATAGAATTATTTCTTTTGTGCTTTCCCAGCGATTAACAAGACAACGTGTTTCAGAAGGGTAGGTATATTCATCACCTGTCTTGTTATTATACAGTGTAGATCAAATCCAAGTAACATCATGAGGTGAACATGATAACGGAGATTGGGCAACCTCTCTCTCCTCCGACTCTGACAGCAACACAACCTCTCTCTCTTCCTACTCTGACAGCAACACAACCTCTCTCTCCTCCGACTCTGACAGAAACATTGGTATTTTTTCGTATTGCTATGATGTTATTTGAGTTTTCACTGAAAAGACTGGTTTTATTTTCATTTTACAATTAAGTGAAAAGCAAAGGTAGCAGAGTGCAGTAGAAATGGCTTGACCCTAAAAATAAAGGGCATGTCTCGGATAAACATGGATAGCGGATTCATCCTGCACAACTCACCTACATATATATATATATATTTATAAACTACATTTTGAATACGTTTTTTTTACAAGAATGATTTTTTTTTCAAAAAGTGATTTTCCCAGGTTTGGGACTTGTGAAAACCATGGTTACCACATAGTCCAATTCATCATGTATATGCCAATTTTAGAGCTGATTTTTTTAAAAGTTTCGATACATGTAATATTACAGGGGTTTATTCATTGTACAAAAATATCACCCTTGGCCACTGTACACTACTGTACACTGCTACCATGATTGAAATTGATTAATATTCAGTGTCAATAAATCAATGGTGAAACGGTAATAGAACACAATAACAACACAACCATGTTATATATAAATTTATGTCAAATCTATTAATGATTGAATCAGTTGTTTACATTAGTAAAATGACTCCTATAAACAACTTTAGCACTACATTTGTAAACAGCATGTAATAAAAACATGGAAAAGCTCATTTCATTATTACAGGAAATTTAGATACAAATTTAGTATTCAGGGATGAAAACACATTCTGTATGTTAAATAGGTAATAATAGCAAGCCTAAGTGCCAGCTGGTAGGCCACCAGGTATCATCAACAAATAATAACCAATGTTTTAAAAATATTTAATAAGAATATTCTAGAAATAAATAGCATTTAATCAATGACTTTATATATCTAACTGGGTATATTTTAAAAGAATACTTTACATACAGTACCAATATTAGATATGTAGAAACCATATTGACACAGATAGCACTTTCTGAAAAAAGAACCAAACCCTACTACTTCAGTACAAAGAAAAGACCCATTGAGTCTACATAGCTCACTTTTTTTTATTCTTTAAGCGAAGAAATTGAAATCTTGAATTCTGGTTGCAAAGAAGATATCTTATTGACCAAAACAACTACCGGTACAACACCAACAATTGCCAAGGAAATAAAGAGGAACACATTTTTAGAAATTAAGGTTGAAATTTAAACTGATGGACTGGAAGAGCTAGTCAATAATCTTCTATTCCCCTTAAAAGGCCATGCCCCTCTTATCATTTATCTTAACAACCATTTATACAAATGTTCATCTCCCTAGGAGGCTCTATACAACGTAATCTTTTTGGATGAAAAGTGTATGACAGACCGACACTGCTCTATGGCATATTAGCCCACCGTCACTCTATATCAGTATGATAGTCTTCTTCAAAACTAATACACAAATACAGTTGCCGAGATGTAGCAGATTATATACTATGTTTGTAAAATAATAGTCTGGAACACAACCGGAACCTTGGTATATCCTGAAATCCTATAATTTAACTGTTTCAGTAAGTACCAATAACTATTGAGAGCTATACGTCCTCTTTCAGAATCATCTGTATCAATATGTGGATTGATAAACAAACCATGGGGTCAAGGTCAAATACCAGCCCACCTTTCCTGGTCATTTCCATTTTTTTTTTTGCCTTCCGTAATGAGAGCAAATTCATCATCAAGCGACAGTAGTGAGCGATATTATAAACATAGTAATCTAGTGTGAAGGGCGGAATTAAAATTTGGTGAAAATGCATTTACTGGGGTGAGGTGAAACTTTACCAGTATACAGTAGTAAATTTTACAAGTTATTTCATATAGGTCTGAAGAAGACCAAGTAGAAGTATATATAAGATTATCAAAGTTTGAGTTAATCTCGTGGACATAAGCACTTTCTATTTATAAAGTTAAATACAGTGTGTAAAAGATTTCCTGATACAACTCCAGGTTCAAAATGCAAATTTATCACCATGAAATTCAATTGTGAAGTACTAGGAATAAATTGGTCCTTTATGCTGTGAATCACTACATAGTTAACTCATTTGATGTTGAGAAACAATTCATAATGATCGATGCATGTATATGGTATAATGACATGTATCTACACTTTGGTATACACATACTGAAAAAATGGAAATTCTGTTGTATGGGAATACTTATTTTTTTGTGCATTGCATTGTAAGCATGAAAATATCAACATGCAAATGAATGTTCATAGATTATTCAGATTACAGATACTGTAGAATCATTTATTTTGTGGCGTTAACATTTCGTGGTTTTCATATACTAGCCTGTTTCAAAGACATTATATTTCGCCGATTTCTGATTTTCCCCAATCAATATCATACTAAATTGATGTTTTTGTAGGGATTTAACTTCGTGGATTTTTGTTATCTACGAAATAAACAAAAATTAATGTTCCACGAAAATTGATGATTTTACAGTAGATAGAATATAAGAGATATCAGAACCAGTGTTCACACGGTGATCAGTCACGACACGATTATTTCCACACGCGAGAATCTCCACTTTCACAGTACTATTGATTGGTGTCTTGTCCAGCAAGAACGACAACTCCTCTGTAGTTATAACAGTTGATTGTTCAAACACAAAATAAATAGCAGCACATATATTTAAATATTAAAATCAGATTTTTATCTATCAAAACCTGTACAATTTATCATATACAAGGTATATTGGCTTATAATCAGACTGAGATTTCAATGGACGAAACCATTTCTGTTGATTGATCATACTTAGGTTGCTTTGCACAATTTTGAAAATCCATGCAGTTAATGACATCAGTTTTTATGAATATTTAATTTGAGGAATGTGTTTAAATCAAATTTATTTGTTAATTAAATTAATATTTAAATATTCAAATACATGAAATGAACAATAACAGGTTAAAGTGACATCATTTAAAATTGTTTTAAATAAACACCTTGTATAATAAAAAATAATTTCTAGTACAGAGAGAGATTCCCATATTTAATTTCATCATAGTTTTATGTTATTTGACAGCCATGCATAAATGTGACAACAGGTCAATCATGGAGCCCAATCATTCTTAATATCACTACAACATAACCCTGCCAATGTAAGTTTTGCACATCAACAATTGGCACCACCTCGGCCACCAGGCAAAGTGCCATATTTCCTCCGTTTTCTAATGCTCAAAAACAGATTCTGTGCTCAAACTAAATTTCTTGTAACTCGCATAAACCCTGTGACAGGTCAAACAGTTAGGTATTAAAAAGAAATATTGTATCTCCGCAAAAGTGTTCCAAGTCATTGATGAAATTAGAATTTGTATTTATCAATTACTGGAACAACTAATTAAATTAGTTTTGAACACAGAATTCGAGCTGGATCATGTAAATGGTTTCATGAATATGGGCCCAGGTACTTTTATTTTCATAGTGTTTAATCACATGACTTTTTTTTTTAAATGTAATGTGGCTGAATTTCAAACGAGAACTTTAATAATAAAACTACATCTACAGTAGCACTTAAATGCTATCAACATCTAACACTTTTCTACTTTGTTACTATTTGCTAGTATCTAGGCTAAACAAGACACAAAAAGTATCAACAGTATGTCCGTTACTGATGTTACAAAGGGACGGCGTTAACATATTGGTATTATGCAACATACCACAACAAACTAAGGTAGTTATCAGCATTTTACTTAACAGTTTACGTATCAAAGAAAAGAAGTTTTGACAAAATAATACCGTACAGAATCTCATGTAAATATCCAGATAAAGCCATGTACATTTAAGTAAAATCTGTGCGTGTACAATGTGTAAAACAAAGCAATAATAAATACTATACCATAGCACTCTGTAACACCAAGTCAATAAAGACACATTTAACAAGGACGAGCCTACTAGTCACACTTTGTTCTCTCTGACACTCTGTAACACCGAGTCAATAAAACCACATTTAACAAGGACGAGCCTCCTGGTCACACTTTGTTCTCTCTGGCTCTCTGTAACACCGAGTCAATAAAGTCCCATTTAACAAGGACGAGCCTCCTGGTCACACTTTGTTCTCTCTGGCTCTCTGTAACACCGAGTCAATAAAATCACATTTAACAAGGACTATACCATAGCACTCTGTAACACCAAGTCAATAAAGTCACATTTAACACGGACGAGCCTCCTAGTCACACTTTGTTCTCTCTCGCACTCTGTAACACCGAGTCAATAAAGCCACATTTAACAAGGACGAGCCTCCTGGTCACACTTTGTTCTCTCTGGCACTCTGTACCACCGAGTCAATAAAGTCACATTCAACAAGGACGAGCCTCCTAGTCACACTTTGTTCTCTCTCGCACTCTGTAACACCGAGTCAATAAAACCACATTTAACAAGGACGAGCCTCCTGGTCACACTTTGTTCTCTCTGGCTCTCTGTAACACCGAGTCAATAAAATCACATTTAACAAGGACGAGCCTACTGGTCACACTTTGTTCTCTCTGGCTCTCTGTAACACCGAGTCAATAAAATCACATTTAACAAGGACTATACCATAGCACTCTGTAACACCAAGTCAATAAAGTCACATTTAACACGGACGAGCCTCCTAGTCACACTTTGTTCTCTCTGACACTCTGTAACACCGAGTCAATAAAGTCCCATTTAACAAGGACGAGCCTCCTGGTCACACTTTGTTCTCTCTGGCTCTCTGTAACACCGAGTCAATAAAGTCACATTCAACAAGGACGAGCCTCCTAGTCACACTTTGTTCTCTCTGGCACTCAGTAACACCGAGTCAATAAAGTCACATGTAACAAGGACGAGCCTCCTAGTCCCACTTTGTTCTCTGTGGCACTCTGTAACACCGAGTCAATAAAGTCCCATTTAACAAGGACGAGCCTCCTAGTCACACTTTGTTCTCTCTGGCTATAATGTGGTACCACCTTCTACTTTTATGCACTACATTTTAAAATCTGCATGTGATAACAAATCTAGATAAATATCTGTAACTTTTATACTGATATCATTAAACAGTGTATTGATTGAGACGATTCTTAAACATTGTACTGATGCTACAACATACAACACCAAATTATATGATATAAAACTTATTTTACCCTTGGTTTTAATAGAATCATTGCATATATTTTGCACTTTGCGAACCACAATTCACATCATAACTTCAACTGAATAACTTTCTCCTTGAAACAGTGAATTGGAAACAACAGGTCTGCTGTCCTAGCACAGTAAATAGACCATGGGCTTACAAGTGGTGAGTTATCTCCCTTTGTCTTCAACACATGCTACTCTTATAAAACCTTAAAAAGACATTTTGACATTCAAATAAAATACAACTGAATTACCTTTAAAGTAAAAACCTTAACCTTTTTGACAAAACAATCTTTAACTCATTCATCCCTAAAATTTCATAATAAATTATTCCAACCTTTGAACTGGAAGAGTTCAAATGTGTCTTCAGGGGTGAATAGAACCATAAACATCAGATCTACATGTGAAGTCCTTTTCGTCAAACCAGACAAATGTAACAGTATCTCAACGATGTCATTCTGTTAACAATAAACATGTCTTTGTTAAAATGTCAACACCGATATAAAAAGGTTAAAAACATATTACATTGTAAACAAATGGATCACAGATATTGAACTTGTTGATAAAAACAGATTAATAAAACGTTAATTTGATCATTAAAAAAATAGTTATAAATAAGTTTTTATCGCCAGGTGGATGACTATGAGTGTACCCAGCCACTGTAACAAAAATATCAATCCACTACAATGTCTGAAACCTGAAATCTTTGTTGTTTGTCTTGTTTTCACCATCCTTCTTTGTTCTTTATCATATTTCAACCATCCTTGCTGGTTGTTTATCCTATTTTGACCATCCTTGCTGGTTGTTTATCCTATTCTAACGACCATTCCTCTCTGTTCATATCTTGCTGGGTTCTGGTTGAACCCACTTGTAAGTCCCACTGTATTTGAAGTTGTATTTAGCACACAATTCATCACTAGCTTTTGGTCCTCGGCTGCAAAATAAAATTGTTCAAATGAAACATTAACCACAGATTAATCATTCTATGAATAAAAAGTTCACATTTAGGAAGCTAGCTAATGAACAGGAAATAAGATTTGCAGAAACAGGGCAAAAACACAATTTTTAAATGACTGATATTATTTTATATCAGATAAGGTATCCAGTATACAAGGTATTATGTTTGAGGATAATGTCTTCGCATACAAACCCGATTCATATTTAACTGTCTTCAATCCAATGAATCCAGCTTTTATTTTTGAAGATGGTTAAATTTTAAGTAACATTTGAATTAACCCTGCTGCATTTTACAATTGAAGATCCGGGCCCGTATTCATGAAAGCGTTCTCATGCCTTAGCATGAATTTTGTGTTCAGGCCTGCTAATTTCTTATTCCATTTATAAGTTAATAAAAAAAAATCTTTTTTTTTAATGATTTGGAAACCCTTTAAAGAGACTTCAAGCCGAATACTGTTTTCAATTTTTACATTTGCCTTTTTGATCGTTTGACATGATTTAAGTAAGTTACAAGAAAGAAGGTTTGAGCACAGAATCCATGTTTGAGCATGAGAACAGTTTCATGAATACGGGCCCTTGACTTTGAACAAGAGGCCTATAGGCCTTAATGATCACTGGAGTTAAACAGTATATAACAGTACATATAAAACCTAAAGTCTTTTGGACTGTGGATTGGCTTTTACAAACAAGATGCCCAATGGGCCTGCATCGCTCACCTGGTATTAATCTCACACTTGTAATCTTAAAAGTGGACTAAAATACAGCTATAGGCAGAATATCAGTGTTTGATTCATAAGAACATATAAAAAGATTTAAACATATGATGCCTGTGACCTTGAATGTTGAACAAGGACATTAGGTTGAAAGTTGGTCAAGGTCATTCATTTGGACAAACTTGGTAGTCCTTTATCGCAGCATGCTACAGGCCCGATTTCAGTACCCTGGGCCTTTTGGTTATTTATCAAGCACAAGTGGTTTGAAGGCTTTACAACATTTTACCCCTGTGACCTTGAAAGTATGTCAAGGTCATTTTCATTTTCAAACTTTTTGGGCTCGTTTCCAGGAAGCCACCAGCCAAATATAAAGATTCTATACCTTTTAGTTCTTCAGAAGAAGTCGTTTAAAGAGTTTTTACATATTTGACCGCTGTGACCTTGAAAGTACGTCAAGGTCATTTTCATTTTCAAACTTTGTTGGGCTCCATTCCAGGAGACCAGCCAAATATGACGATTCTATACCTTTTAGTTCTTCAGAAGAAGTCGTTTGAAGCGTTTGACATATTTGACCACTGTGACCTTGAAAGAAGGTCAAAGTCATTTTCAATCTCAAACTTTGTTAGACTCCATCCCAGGAAGCCGTCAGTCAAATATAAAGATTCTATACCTTTTAGTTTTTCTTTAGAAGTCGTTTGAAGTGTTCGACATATTTGACCACTGTGACCTTGAAAGAAGGTCAAAGTCATTTTCAATCTCAAACTTTGTTAGGCTCCATCCCAGGAAGCCATCAGTCAAATATGAAGATTCTATACCTTTTAGTTCTTCAGAAGAAGTCGTTTGAAGAGTTTGACACATTTGACCCCTGTGACCTTGAAAGAATGTCAAGGTCATTTTCATTCTCAAACTTTGTCAGGCTCTATCCTAGGAAGCCACCAGCCAAATATAAAGATTCTATATGTTTTAGTTCTTCAAAAGAAGTCGTTTAAAGAGTTTTTACATATTTGACAGCTGTGACCTTGAAAGTACGTCAAGGCCATTTTCATTTTCAAACTTTGTTGGGCTCCATCCCAGGAGACCAGCCAAATATGAAGATTCTATACCTTTTAGTTCTTCAGAAGAAGTCGTTTGAAGAGTTTGACACATTTGACCCCTGTGACCTTGAAAGTAGGTCAAGGTCATTTTCGTTCTCAAACTTTGTCAGGCTCCTACCAACGAAGCTATCACCCAAATATCATGACTCTAGGCCTGTCCATTCTTCAGAAGGAGTCGTTAAAAGGAAAAGTTGACGGACGGACGACGGACGCTGCGCCATGGCATAAGCTCACTAGCCCTACGGGCAGGTGAGCTAAAAAATGATGATGGGGAGTTTTTATATGTCGAGACAAGGTAAAAGCTATGAACTCTTGGATTTAGAAGTTGACTTGTCCTATACCAGACAAAGGAACAATATTAATCTGCTGTTAATTAGCTTTTCTCAGACCCCATGCTAGATTTTTCTATCTTGTCTGATCTTTCTGGCACATTTAGTGTATTCATCTGGGATGATCCACATATTAATCTGTGCGGTAACAGCTTGAAATTGACAATCCTCATTATAAATACTCTGTTATGTCATTATACGTGTATGTGTTGTTAAGATTCATAATATTGAAGAAAAAATAAAATCTACACTATAAAGTTTGTTATCTTCATTGCAAAGATGGACTACATTTTTACGCAGAAGCATTCAAACATAGCTAAGTAGTGAATAGGCCATATCTATTTGAGGTCCCCACAAGGATACTTGTAGACTTAAGCTTAACAAAAAAAAACTTTTCACACTAAAATATTTGAGAAAAAAATTCAATTGTTTCGGGCAAAGTTTCTGTGTTTACTACCGTGTTATTATCTGGACAACCAATCCCAGTCATCAGTGACAGCCAAAGTTACAACCCTGTTATTATCTGTACAACCAATCTCAGTCATCAGGGACATCCAATGTTACAACCCTATTATTATCTGGACAACCAATCCCATTCATCAGTGACAGCCAATGTTACAGCCCTGTTATTATCTGGACAACCAGTCTCGGTCATCAGTGACATCCAATGCTATAGTCCTGTTATTATCTGGACAACCGATCACAGTCATCAGTGACTCCAATGTTAAAACCCTGTTATTATCTGGACCACCAAACCCAGTCATCAGTGACATCCAATGTCACAACCCTGTTACTATCTGGACAACCAATCTCAGTCACCAGTGACATCCAATGTTACAATCCTGTTACTATCGTTTCTGTGTTTACTACCGTGTTATTATCTGGACATCCAATCCCAGTCATCAGTGACAACCAATGTTTCAACCCTGTTATTATCTGGACTACCAATCCCAGTCATCAGTGACATCCAATGTCACAACCCTGTTACTATCTGGACAACCAATCTCAGACATCAGAGACATCCAATGTTACAACCCTATTATTATCTGGACAACCAATCTCAGACATCAGTGACATCCAATGCTATAGTCCTGTTATTATCTGGACAACCGATCACAGTCATCAGTGACATCCAATGCTATAGTCCTGTTATTATCTGGACAACCGATCACAGTCATCAGTGACATCCAATGCTATAGTCCTGTTATTATCTGGACAACCAATCTTAGTCATCAGTGACATCCAATGCTATAGTCCTGTTATTATCTGGACAACCAATCCCAGTAATCAGTGACAGCCAATGTTACAGCCCTGTTATTATCTGGACAACCACCCCCAGTCATCAGTGACAGCCAATGTTACAATCCTGTTATTATCTGGACAACCGATCACAGTCATCAGTGACTCCAATGTTAAAACCCTGTTATTATCTGGACCACCAAACCCAGTCATCAGTGACATCCAACGTCACAACCCTGTTATTATCTGGAATCCCAGTCATCAGTGACAGCCAATGTTACAACCCTGTTATTATCTGGACAACCGATCACAGTCATCAGTGACATCCAATGTTACAACCCTGTTATTATCTGGACTACCAATCCCAGTCATCAGTGACATCCAATGTTACAACCCTGTTTTCATCTGGACAACCAATCTCAGTCATCAGTGACATCCAATATTACAACCCTGTTATTATCTGGACAACCAATCTTAGTCCTCAGTGACATCCAATGTCACAACCCTGTTATTATCTGGACAACCAATCTCAGACATCAGTGACATCCAATGTTACAACCCTGTTATTATCTGGCCAACCAATCTCAGTCATCAGTGACATCCAATGTTTCAACACTGTTATTATCTGGACAACCAATCTCAGTCATCAGTGACATCCAACGCTATAATCCTGTTATTATCTGGACAACCAATCTCAGTCATCAATGACATCCAATGTTACAACCCTGTTATTATCTGGACAACCAATCCCAGTCATCAGTGACATCCAATGTTACAACCCTGTTATTATCTGGCCAACCAATCTCAGTCATCAGTGACATCCAATGTTTCATCCCTGTTATTATCTGGACAACCAATCTTAGTCATCAGTGACATCCAATGTCACAACCCTGTTATTATCTGGACAACCAATCTCAGTCATCAATGACATCCAATGTTACAACCCTGTTATTATCTGGACTACCAATCCCAGTCATCAGTGACATCCAATGTTACAACCCTGTTATTATCTGGACAACCCATCTCAGTCATCAGTGACATCCAATGTTACAACACTGTTATTATCTGGACAACCACCCCCAGTCATCAGTGACAGCCAATGTTACAACCCTGTTATTATCTGGACAACCAATCTCAGACATCAGTGACATCCAATGTTACAACCCTGTTATTATCTGGACAACCAATCTGTCATCAGTGACATCCAATGTTACAACCCTGTTTTCATCTGGACAACCAATCTCAGTCATCAGTGACATTCAATGTTACAACCCTGTTATTATCTGGACAACCCATCTCAGTCATCAGTGACATCCAATGTTACAACCCTGTTATTATCTGGACAACCAATCTTAGTCATCAGTGACATCCAATGTCACAACCCTGTTATTATCTGGACAACCAATCTCAGACATCAGTGACATCCAATGTTACAACCCTCTTATTATCTGGACAACCAATCCCAGACATCAGTGACATCCAATGTTACAACACTGTTACTATCTGGACAACCAATCTCAGTCATCAGTGACATCCAATATTACAACCCTGTTATTATCTGGACAACCATTCTCAGTCATCAGTGACATCCAATGTGACAACACTGTTATTATCTGGACAACCAATCTCAGTCATCAGTGACATCCAACGTTACAACCCTCTTATTATCTGGACAACCAATCCCAGACATCAGTGACATCCAATGTTACAACCCTGTTATTATCTGGACAACCAGTCTCGGTCATAAATGACATTCAATAACTAGAACTTTGGTATCTGGGCGGCAATGCTATTATGACTTGAATAAAATGACAACAGAAAAATATATGCTGAGAAAGAATTTTAATAGGTAACATAAGTATAATGAAAAAATAGATTTATAAACATTCTCTTGATTAACATACATCTATAACACTTAGTACTTTAATTTGCTGAACCTAGTTCTGCTGAATGTCGTTGATATGGAGCGAGTGATCAAATTGAAAATATCTTTATACAATCAATTTTATGTTTCTCATAGACAATTATACTTAAAACTTATTAGCTACACTACCTGAAGAATTACAGACCTGAACATCTTATTCTCTATCTTTCTTTAGAATTTATATGACAAACAATCAAAAATTACCTACTGTGTATCTCAAACTGATGACATAATTCAACATAACAAGACAAAATAAGCAATGTTAGTAAGTTATAAAGAGGAAAATAACATTTTCCTGTATAATTTGCAGTTAAAACTACAAATGTATTCGTGTAATACATTTGAGTGATATCTGCTGTGGTTAAAGTGTTAACATGGTTGGTTACTCATAAATCAAAATGTTATCTACTAAAAATCCTATGTTAATTTTAGCATTACAACTTGTTCAAAACTATTAAAAAATGCTCAAATAAGGTTTTCACCAATTCTACAAAAAAGTGCTCAAATAAAGTTTCACTAATTCTACAGTCAAAGTACATATATATATTATAGCAATAACTATGTTGACATTAGTCCTGAAATAAAAATTCCATTCTAATGCTGCAAATAAGAAGCAAAAAAACTCAACTTAAAATAGGTTTTCCACTTAATCACCAATTGATGCATAAACAGATGCCACTCTGAAGATCAGATGTCATTAAGGTAAAGGGCACCATGTACACTGCATCAGTCATGGCCACAAGACTTCCACTTCATCAGATGTCATTAAGGTAAAGGGCACCATGTACACTGCATCAGTCATGGCCACAAGACTTCCACTTCATCAGATGTCATTAAGGTAAAGGGCACCATGTACACTGCATCAGTCATGGCCACAAGACTTCCACTTCATCAGATGTCATTAAGGTAAAGGGCACCATGTACACTGCATCAGTCATGGCCACAAGACTTCCACTTCATCAGATGTCATTAAGGTAAAGGGCACCATGTACACTGCATCAGTCATGGCCACAAGACTTCCACTTCAGAGCTGGTTTTTAACTCATTCACCCCTACATATTTACACTGGACTTGTCCCGTCTTTGATTCGGTAAGATTATAATGTGATTTTAGGGGTGAATGGCATGGGTTAAACTAAGAGTACAGAAGCGGTTATTTTCTGACCCAGAGTTACTTCCCTTGTGATGGTATTCATCTCTCATGTGACTTTCCTTATCATGGTTGTGTAGTTATAATTCCTAGATAGCAACATTAACACTGGTAAGGTGTACATGTATATTTGGCTATTTGATAGGTCCAGAGTTTGACTCCTGTAGTTTTCTTTTTTCTTTTTTGTTCATTTTCATTTCTTCATATGTTTGATTTCAATTAAGCAACTAAAATTACTTCAAACCGATGGTAATAATATTTCATAAGTTGATGCATGGTACCCTTTACCTTAAAACCATTCACCCCTGAAATTTCATAATGAAATATTCCAACCTTTGAACTGGAAGAGTTCAAATGTGTCTTCAGGGGTGAATGAGTTAAATAACATAATATGAATATTATCACAGTACATTTTCAGGATTTCAGCTAAATAATTTATTTTACTTTAACTTGTTGACAAAATGGCAAGTCTAATAAAATGGAACACATAGACGCAGATTGTTACGTGTATAGCATTGCACTGTCCACTCATTATAAAGTAAACTATTGATTATGTCTGAAAGGTATAACCTTCAGAAACACTATAATAGCTATGAATAATAGTGTGGTCTAAAGAATAAAAAATAAAAAACACTGGGAGGGGGATCATTAACTCACTAATTAGGATCTTTGTTTTATTGTTATACCTGTAATATGTAGATAATTTTCATTAAAATAAAACAATGTCAGCAGTGACTGTAAACATTACCCTAACAACAAGAACAGACATTTGAATAACATACTCAAAAATAACTGGCATATAGAACTCAAATCCAGTCATAAAATTACAGAGAGGAGTGAAACCGATTCCATGTCCTCAAAGTATGTACACGGGTATGGGCAGGAAAACTTAATTACTAGTGAAGGATCATGTCTTATCACAGTAAGGCAATAGCACTATCTATCATCAGTCTTACAGTCCTACAGTCAGCAGTAACGTGAGCTACAAATGGATGAATGCTGCAGTCATAATGAGGTATGAATGCTGCAGTCATAATGAGGTATGAATGCCACAGCCGAATAGTTGATGTCATCATAAATAGTACCTGGTAGTAGCACTAGGTACCACTGACTCTCACTGGAACATGACTGTACTGACATTAAAAGTAAACTTAATACCAAAGACTGTTAAGCATTCCTTAAACATGTATATCAAAATATTACAAAAATACTAATCTTAAACACAGAACTACTTACAGTTGGCATTCCTGCACTGCAAGTACTATATGTGCCCTATAAGCATCCCTTTTGATTATGAATCCCAAATTCACTCCTTCACCCCTGGTGATGCATTTAATTTGAACCCTTCCAATTCAAAGATTGGAATAGTTCATTATAAAAGTTCAGGGGTGAATGAGTTAAACAGTTCAAAGGTGAAATATTCTATCTTACTCCCAGTTTATTCACTAACTTTTTTGTAGGGGGTGAAATACAATAATTTTGTACATTTGATATGTGTTCCTCAATCAATAAATTACTGAAATGACAGGAGTGATACGGTCTAAACTTTGTACGTTTGACACTTGTTCCAGTCACAGAGTGAAGGAGGAACTAAAATTGTGTGCTTTGACATTTGCTCATAAAATGTTTTCAGTAGCACCAATGATACATATAAATTTTTCGAAGATACCATGAAATGGTAAATAAAAGTTAAAAAACAATATTTTTTGGCAATGAAATCATGTTTAAACATTTTAAGTGATCCCTTTCTCTAATGGTTTAATACTCAAACAATTACTTGGGAATGCAACCGACACTAAAATGACCATGGTTTTTATGACAAATTGTACAAATTCATTGTAGAACTACGCCATCAATGCATGAAAACATTCAATGCAGTATAAATTAATTTGAATATAGAAAATGACTTAACCCTTTCACCAGTGTAGACCAACATGGACTCATCCAGATCAATGCATGGTAGAGTCTACTAAAGTTACATAGGGGTGAAAGGGTTAAAAAGGATTTCGTGCAATTTGTAGATAGTTCAGGAAACAACCCAAGTAAACATGTCCATCAGATGTCCCAGACCAGTCTCCAGATTTTTAACAGGGACTGACTATCAGAATTAACAGCACAGTCACAACATACACACAAAATACCATGCTAACATGCACTTCCACTGATTCCCAAACTTGACCCTCTACCCTGTCCTCCCTGTTGGTGTTAGCTTCACCAGGAGAGCTAAAGTGTTAGTTCAGAGGATTACATTAACGAGGTGAAGTAGCCAATACAAAAAAGTTACTAGTAAAGTCATGAGTGATACTCTTTCAAACAAAAACGTTATCGTTTCCGCAGTAGGAAAAATCCTGGGTTTGATGGCCCAAGGCCTGTAGATCTGGCCTGTTAGCAAGTGAAAATTTTCTTATCTACTTATTGATGGTCTAGTGCAGCATTCGCCGATTACTACATGTCTTCATTTAACAAATAAACAGCTGACAAGCAAAACGATGGTATTTTTGTGAATATGACACTAATGTTATAGAATCTACTTCCCTGAAAAATACATGCTTTTGCAAACCAACTAGGCCAAGGTAACATTGCTTTTGGAAATCTTGTTCTTGCCCTGAAAATGTTATCATTTACTTCCCGACTTCATTTCAAGTTTTATGTTGGAATTTGTGAACCTAGTTGGAGAAAGAAGACATGGACTTGTATCAATTTGTACAGTTTTACATTTCCACCGCTGGCTAGCATCCTCTTACAAAGGTTAATGTTCTATTCCACACTAGTGTAATTATCAATGTACTAAACTAAATGCATGTCATGTTAGTAACGGCCAATAGCAGCAGACGACACAGGTCTCACATGGACACAACAACGCCACAATCAAACAGGCTCCATGATTCAAAGTGCCGCTTTATCTTTTTTCCACTGGTAGGAGCCGGTGTACTTGAAGTTGTTTTTCTTCATGAATTCATCGGTTTCACTTGGACCACGACTGAAAACACATGGAAAATCACATCACACCAAAATGTTACGTCACACTGGAGGTCACAAGTCAAGGTCACTGGTAAAACAGTTGTTAGTAGGAAGAATGGTGAGGACAGTGAAAGAATGAAGAGGATAAATAGCAACACACATGCATAGTCTAGAGCTGAAATCCTTTTACTATTGCTAAAGTACCTGTATAGGAAGTTTTAAATGCATGATGGAAGTAGCAGTTGAACAAAATAAACTGTGGAATGCAAATGTGAAATTTATAGGCACGAAAATACTTAGGTTAGAGCTCTTAATCAGGGAAACACTTATGAAGTTAAGAATATACCTATACAAGTACTTGTACAGTATATTATAACACTCTAGCTACATTGTTTCCTATCCTTTACACTTCCTTTTCATTACCAATTCATGTTCCATAACTTATATCAATAGATAATTGGCAACCAAGTGGTCAGTAATTAGGGTCTGAAGTTGATCTCACCAGTTGTAAGAACTTTTCAGCCTTTTCCATCTCTTCTTTAGGAAACAGATTATTTTTATCTACACTGTAAATATTTCATAAAATTTAAACGATTCAGAATTTACAAGGTGTTAGAAAAATGTGCAGTTGAGTTTTCATAGAAATACTTTTGGAAAATGTGTTTTGGTTGGTTGGTCGAGACTCTTGTATTCTAATGCTACAGAGGTTTGGTACAAATACTAACAAAACAAACTGAAGGAATCACCGGAGACACAGTGTAGCTAAAGCATTAAAACATCCATTAATTACACACTTCTTAGCTCATTAATATAGTACCCAATAGAACTACAGTTATGATAGGTAATGGCTAAAAGTCCGGAAAATTGGCGGTAGAAAGCGAGTTTTCCAATGGTAAAAGTAATTTTATGATTGGTCTACGGGCATCACTTCATTGGTTGTAGTTTTCAAGCTGTTTATACATGAAATTAAAAGCCATCACTTGAGGGAAGTAAGGAGAATTTAGGTCAGTTTAAAATCCATCACTTGAGGGAAGGAAGGAGAATTTAGGTCAGTTTAAAATCCATCACTTGAGGGAAGTAAGGAGAACTTAGGTCAGTTTAACAGCCATCAATTGAGGGCAGTAAGGAGAATTTAGGTCAGTTTAACAGCCATCACTTGAGGGCAGTAAGGAGAATTTAGGTCAGTTTAAAAGCTATCACTTGAGGGAAGTAAGGAGAATTTAGGTCAGTTTAACATCATATTCCAATTCCCAACCAAATTCTCACAACTGATTTTCTTTTTAGTTTAAAAATGTGTTTCCATGGTACGGACACAAAGACATGGAACGTGCATGCTGAACCTCTGTAAGCCTCTCAATATTATCTAGAATGTTGTACAGGTTTACAGGAGATGACAGCTTGTAATCATGCAAGGCACACTATCACACATGCAGTTAGGTATATATATTATGTTACATGCAGGTGAGATGCGTACATGAAAGGTAATGCAAGATACCATTGCACAATCATTGAAATGTTAACATGCATTAAGCTACTGTCCTGTAAAAAAGACTTGATTTAAAGATGATGAAACTGATGAATTTTCAGTATCTGATGTTTGTTTACAAATATGCATAGGGGATGATAATAATAAATAATAATAATAATAGACTTTATTTAAATTCGATAAAACATTGAGTCAATGACTCGTCTCACATGTGGTCGACATAAAATGTACAATATTTACGGTCAGGCCCAGACATGACAGATGATTGTAGGGTATGGTGTTATGTTACCGATTCATATTATCAATCTTTATCATAAAATGATTGCATCTGGTCACCCTATTACTTTGTTAGATTTCAGTGTTAAATCTGTGGTTGTACTTTCAAGAACAAGTAACACTGTTTTAGAGAATACATGCATGTCTCTGGCGTGGGAGGAACAGTCTCACCACCTTAAACTTGGCCGGCATTGAAGAAATAGATTTTCTTTTTGAAGGAATATCTGGTGTCAAATGAAAATCCAGTTCAGTCTAAATCTCATTTGTTTGATCACAACTTCTCAGGTTTAGTAGGAACCATGCTATAGATTCAAGTGTCTATGAAAAAGCAAAAGACCATACCATGTCATCTTTCAACTTTTTGTTAATGATATCCTTTTAATCAAAACATTCAATAGCCATTCATATACAAAACAAAATATCTACTGAAAGTTTACAATCAAACAAAATGAAAATAGCTTTCATGAGGACATTTTTACATAATATTCAAGGATTAAAGATAAACCAAAAATGAAATGTTTCATTCCTTTGTATAAGTAAGTAGATCCCATGTTTACTTGACTATAGAAGCTTTGAGAGAAGCTATTTGGTAACACTAGAGATGGAGGCATCAGATAAATGGATTCTGTGTGTCATCAAGTAGATCCCAGGTTGAGAAGATAAACAGATTATGTGTGTTTGTCTGTCATGCAAAATGAATGACAGCATCAATTGATTGGTTCATCAGCATCTGTAGCTGATTACTACAGAGTTCAGTAAACACGGCCCACTGCTCCTCGCCTAAGGCAATTAACTAATCACCCAGAATGTGTCACTCCACAGGTCAATTAGTCTGTCAACATTTCACTCTATGGAACACACACAAACATGCTGGAACAAATACAGGTTTTAATCACCCAGAATGTGTCTCTCCACAGGTCAATTAGTCCATCAACATTTCACTCTATGGAACACACACAAACATGCTGGAACAAATACAGGTTTTTCCTTAAATGGTAACACTACACCAGTGACAATTTAGCAATAGATTTCCACCTCAGAGCTGTTTCTCCATTATATATAGGACTCACACAACTAAATCAGCCAATTAGCAAGTGTTTCATACAATTGTAATCCCTACCTAAAATTTGTTTTATTTTTAACTTTTGAAAAACATAGTTTTAGTAGATTTTAACATGTGATGGCAGATTGCTATGGGGTCAAAAGTCAGGGGGTGTTACTGCCCCACTTCACCGGTTTGGCTTGTAAACTTCCGGTTGTCAAAAGCGGACGCCTGTAGCGATCTTATATGCCTTCATTAGTGTTGAACTTCATATATCCTTATATATACACATATAAAAGAAAAAGAAACCTAACTTTTCTGTCTTGGAGTAACATCCCTTTGTAGAGTATTCATCTTTCATTTTTATACTGTGTATTTCCAGGATAGCAACACTGGTTACCGGTTAAGCTTCAAAAAACACCTTTCATGGGATCATTTAGTTGACTTCAGTAAATATCTGGGTCCACAATAAGATCCTCCACACCACCGTTTGATGGTATAACAGCTAAAATATGACACACCTCTACAGGTACATTGAGGTCAGCTCGTACAGTTATTTCTGATGTAAGTAGTTACATATACTTATTTTAAGATAAGTACGTTGTATATGAGGTCAGTGTTTGTTATCACCAAGAGCATAAATAACCAGTGTGAATGTCACACAGTGATATTCAGTAATTAAGCATCAGTCAGCAATGCTAGGCCAATGTGTGGTGTTACACAGGTAACTATACTAGTAGTGATCAGTAATTAGGCTCTGCCTACTGAAGTGTGGTGATGGGATCTCAGTCCTAAGTAGTCAACTGTAACACAAATCTCTTAAGAAACCTAGGCAACCAGCATCACCATTCTTTGCTAAATTCCTTGTGATGTAGTTGAAGCTTCAAACCTAATCTATAGTGGCTGTAGCTTACTTTACGTGTGCCTGTTGGTGACACGAACCTCATCTACATGTATAGTGGCTGTAGCTTACTTTACGTGTGTCTGTTGGTGACACGAACCTCATCTACATCTA